>NW_008610663.1:0-10414 GCF_000691845.1 Merops nubicus | reverse complement strand
AGCAGGATATGGGCTTGGAGTTTGGGACCAGCTTGGATGAATCTGCAGAAGAAAAGGCTATCCTGATTGCACATTCCCATGATTTCAGCATAGTCCTGTAATCCCGTGGCCCAGGGAAGGGGACTGGTCTGTTTCCTTCAGTCTTCTACCCTTAAAAGACTATTTAAGAATTGCTGTTTCTTCATTTTACAGCTTTCACGATTGAGAGGAAAGCTGGAAAGCACAAATCCCAAAGGCTCAGACTGAACTCAGCTAAACTCTCATTTTTAATTTCACTCTTAGCCTTCCAGCAGTCACAAGATCACCTCATGACTTGATCTCGGTATACATAATGTATTGGAGGGGATGGGAGGTATTTAATTGTTGTGGGCACTTAGCAACAATTGTAGGTTAGGATTGAAACAAGCATTTTTTAATATAGTTTAAGTAACTTCCTGGGGTAGGAAATGACAACCTGCTGTTGATGTAGTGATCTGAACTCTGTGACTCCTGTTGCTGGGGTCAGAATGCTAACTGAAACCAAGATCCTTCTGAGAGAAAACAAGGGAGTGGGTGGGTGTTAAATGTGTTTGATTACAGTAAGATAAAAATAATACAGTCAAACACGGTAAGTAGTCAGCCTGGAGTCCTGCTGTGAAGGAGCAGCAGATGTTATAAACAGCTTTTGAGCGTGTCTAATGCCCAGTTTTCAAAGGAACATAGCAAGTAGTAACAGCTAAAAATACAAACAGTCAAAAGGCAACAACTGATTTTAGCTTTAAAAGCAAAGGTATGTTATCAGCTGCAGTGTCACTGGAGTAGCTCTCTGCAGCAGCCTGACATTCCTACCTGCCTGCCTGGGCAAGGCCAGGCTGGTGAGGTTCTCCTGAGGCAGATTTCAGGTGACCTGGCTCTAGCTACAGCCAGTGTTTGAGGTGGGATTTTTGCGATTTGTAAAGGTTTTTTTTGCAAGGAGCCCTTTTGTCTCCTGCAGTCATGTAAAATTTGTTTAAACGCTACCTCAGGATAGAATGTTTGGCATCAACCATGCCCATTAACTGGACATCGAATGCAAGAGTACTACTGTGGCTAAAAGCATGTCTGGGTTAATAAAGTAACATTTATTTATTATTATTAAATAGGATGTTAGTGCATTAACGTGTTAATGCATGCAAGGCAATTAATGTAACACTGAAGCATAAGCACATAGATGTGTTTGGGGTCAGGAGATTTTTGCAGTGATGAGTCCTGAAGATCACTGAGTACAGACAGCCTTCATTTCCACCCTGAGCCCCCATGTCCCTGCACAGGCCAAGGGTTGCTGTCTCAAAAGAGACACTTGGATCCAACAGCATTTCTAGTTCTGTGGCTAACAGTTTCTCCATAATTTCTCGTGTTAGGTGTCTTCTGTTGCTCTCTTCTCATTTATGAGATATATACTGAAGTGAAGGGGGACATGCAGGAAAGACTGGCAGTAGGACAGCAGTAGCAAGAAGTGCTTGTTGAGCACAGGCTGTGAACACCAAGCAGTCTAAAATGTCCTCCAAAGAGGCAAAGAAATGAGTTTCAAAGAGGAGCATAAATATATAGGTAGGTACATCAAGATCATCAGACCTGAAACAAGTAACTGGTTGCTGACCTGTTCATGCTCTTGAAGATCTAACACCACAGAAGACTCTCATTGCATGGACTCAAGTCTCGCAGACAAGGGAGAGGAAGAGTATGAAAATGTTGTTTAAACTTGAACCTGCTCTACAGAGCAGTCAAACAACATGACAAGTCTGCACTGGCCCCAAGACTGCTTCTGCCAGCACCGTCGTGGGATGGGGAGTTCTCTGCTTTGTGAGGTAGCAGAATCCACTTAAAGCTTTTCTCCGAAAGATGGAGAGAGCTACTAGATGTGCAGAAGGAGAGGTCGTGTGTGTGCAGCAGTTATCCTTGGAAGATACTTGAAATGGTATTTTCTGGCAAACTCTTTTGTACTGATGCAAAGAGGAATGGTTTGTTTTCCCTCTTGAAGAAAGTACTTTGGTACAGAGAACACAAACCTCATTTTTATAAAGACTTCTATCCGTTACTAAAAACCACAGTGAATTAATGCTGCAAGTGCCTGAAGCTGTGCAAACAGGTGAAAACCAGCTTGGCTCCTGGGATTTTTTTTTCCCTCACACCCAAGCCATGCTCTAGGGGAAGCCCTGGAGGGTCTCTGTACCCTGCTGTAGCTGTGACCATTCTTGCAGTTTGAGTGAGATTCCCAAGCCCCTGCTGTGGGGCCAGGCTCTTGCTCTGGAGTCCCTGCTTGAGCCAGTCCTTGTCACCTGTCCAGCTCTTGGCTGATGCGACTGAGACAGAGTACTGCATAAGCAGATGTCCTGAACAGTCTATTTATTACATTTATTGCCTTCATAGCTACTTTCTAGACATTTTTATTAGGCTATCTGGAGTCTGTACAGCTGGTTGGCCTGCACATGTCCCCTTCTGTCCTGAGACACGCTGCTGATAGGTTGAGTGTGTTCGTAATGGAGCATCTGTGTTAACAATCTCCTTTACATCATCCCGATGTTGTTAAAACTTAACCTAAAATGCACTTGTATTGAGCTTTGAGATGTGTTTACACCAGCTGACAGCCAGGTTTTGTGTGCTCTGTGCCAAGGTTGCAAGGATTCAGCATCTTTGTTTTGCTGACAAACGCCATCTCCAGGGCCCGGGGCAGCAGTGGTGCTGCAGTCAGTGCTGGATTTGCTGTCGGGCTCTGCCCGTTGCTTTTTGGGGTTATGTTTTAAATGGTCTCTCTACTTCCACGTTATCTGTGAATTTACCATTTCATTTGCCTTGGAACAGCTCTGGTTGCAGAAATGCAGCAGTTGAGGCTGCACGGTAGCTGCAGATATAGAACTAGGTGAGCTGTATTGCCTGGCAAGGCTGCTGGGGACTTCAGAGGAATTCTTTGAACTTTTATGGCCTGGCACTTGGTCAGACTAAAGTCCGTTTGCTTAGGTAAAGCTGAGGAGCTTGCCAATCCCTTCAAATGCCATAGAAAGAGATTAGGCCCTGCTTGAAGTCTGGGGTTTGTTACCTGAAAGTGTTCTCAAAAAGTGCTTGTGGCTTCAGGTGGGAGGGTGGTGTTAAAAAAAAAAATAAAGAAAAGAACAGAACAAAAAACCCACAACCCTAAACCCACCCCACACCTTTTGCAGCCAAAGTATGCTTACCTTCTGGTTTGGTTTTTTTAGTCAAAGTAGTTCCTTCCAGGAGTGAACTGGGAAGGAAAGCAAATCAGATTATTGCCATGATAACAGTTGGATGTGCCAAGATGCCTCAAGGTTTCAAGCTGTGAGTAAATACCTTTGTTTTAGGGGCGGAAGACCACAGTCTGATGCAGGAGCTTATGGTTTGTAGCAGTATAAAAGCTGTTTTCCAAATAGTAAGTGAAATTGGTGCATGTGTTTTCTCATATAGGGCAACAGCTCAATAAATGTAAGCCAGCTTGTTTGATTTTTAAACTTGAGACCCACTGTAAACTGGTCTCTACCTGAGGGTTACTGCTGATGTGTGCTGGTCCCTGGGAGAGAGAGGGGAGTGATTCTGTGACACCAAATTGACTGCACTTCACCAAGGTGTGTGAGTCTGCAGCATCCTGCATCTGTTGTGACTCTCAGAGATGTGTATCATCACCATTTGGTGCTCCTGTGGCAAGCTCCTGACACTTCTACTTATCCTTAAGGCCTATCTGGTGTTGCAAGAGACCTCCAAAAGCCACGTTTTTTGAGTTCTCGCAGCTAAACCGTCCTTGTTCTTCCTTTGCTTGCTGCTGCAGCTGCCAAAAATTTACTTTGTTGGTACTTGAACAGTAGCTGGATCTTCTAATGGGTGTGCAAGACAGTTTGTTAACTCCAGATCTTGAGTTAAGAGAGGACTGTGTGTGGTGTACAGGAAGGCTGGTGTTTATCCATGCCGGAGATTACTAAGCTCTTGTAGCATGAACCTTATCTTTAGAATGTGTTTCCTGAATCCATCTTTCTGTCTTTCCTTTCAGTGACAGCTTAGCCTCTCTGTGGCATTTACTACAGCCACTTGTGGGGAATGTAATACCGAGATAAAGAATGGTTCTGTTCATCTGCCAGCTCTGCTGACCACCAGAAAAAGTTCTGTGGGCCATACATCACAACTTGTGAAAGTGGGTCAGTGGTCGTCGTTTTTGAATACCAGGTGTTTTATCACCAAACTGTGAGCAAAGGTACAGCACTTGTAGTAAAATCTGGGTTTATTAGATTAGCAACAGGTATCTGCAGGGCTAGTTCACTGCCAGGTCTGTGTCTGTGGTTGCAACGTGTTCAGTCCAGTCCGATTACATACCTGTGGGTCACAATAATGTGCTGGATGACTTCAGACATCATCTTCAGGCTGAAGGATCAGGCAGACTAATATCGTTGCATTACCAAATAACTGGGTAAACATATGAAGCTACAGCAGGGAGCTCACTCAAAGTATGAATACTTATGAAAAGGTTGGTTTAATTTGTCATTCTAAGCGTGTGAACAGAGGAGAATGAGGAACAAGGCAAAGACAAACTGGGTAGTAAAAGGAATGAAGGTGGGCCAGATCCTTCAGCTACTGAAAGGGTCAGCTTGGCACAGAGCAAGCCCAGAGCAGCTGCCCCCATGCACTTGAGCTCCTTCAGAGCTTAGCAAAGGAGGGGCTGGCCAGGAGCTGCTGTAAGGATTCCATACGTGTTTGTGTCTCCTGCTGAGCATGAACTGAGTGCTCTAAGCTAGAGGAATCTAAGTTAAGGGAAGATTCCTGTTGTAAATAGAAAGGGAAACTCCAAAATAGCTGTTCTGATTCCTTTCCTGGCAGGGCACCTTCACAAGGCTGCACAATTAAATACGAATCCTTAGAGTTTTTAGCTTTTTCTGGATTTCAGGCACTTAAATGTATTTTGGAAATCTGGGCCACATTTCTGGACTTGTTGCCATTCATCTCTGCATTATCTTTGCATCAAAAACATACCTTTATAAAATTAGGGGTGTGTTTCTGACAGTTCAGAGGATTTAGATCTTTTTTTCCATAGGTCACTTGAAATAACACATTACATATCTTATGATCTCAGGCATGGCATTCAGGCATGTTTCCTCCTTGCTGGACACAGAGCAGTTTGCAAGGGTCTGGATTAACTTTTTAGTAGCAGTGTAGGTGTTTGCATGGAGAGCATACTGCTCTGCAAATAAGATGCACTTCAGTTCTTGCATCCAAAGAACTAGTGTCTTCAGAGCTCCTCCTGAACTGCTTGACTGCACGTGGAAGGCAGCTCTCCACAAAACAGGAGGGGAAGGTGGCTCTGGGAGAAGATATTTGAGCAAAAGGTGTATTACCTCTGTCCAACATCAGTGTTGCTTGTTGAGAGACCAAAGTGATAGACATTGCTGCTTGTGTCCCTTTTCCTACCCCTGCTGCCTGGTGGCACTGCTCAGGTCCCTTCAGTGTCCTTTGCTTCTGCCTCTGTAAAACAAGTGTAATTGAGCATTGACCTCTTTGTGTCAGACCCTCTGGGATTTAACGATAAGTAAACTATACAATGATTGGGTGTGGGGTTTGTGAGGGAAGGGTTTAATGAAGTGATAATATTGCAAAATAGGTGTTGAATTCTCAACTAAGAAGCCTCATCATTGATCAGGATGGGCAACTGACCAAACGGGCTTTAAAAGCAGGGTTTTGTTCTTGCTGTGATTCTTATCGCCCTACCCCTGGCCTGTCTGATTTCTTTGCTCAAGAACTGGAAACAGAAATACTCTTTGACAGCTTAAATAACCAAATTTAGAATGTGGCTTCCTGTTCTGACTGGTTCTTCAGGATTCAAGTATAGTTTTGCATGCTTTCCCTGTTCCTGCCTCCCCTCTCTTTTTTTTACTTTTTTTTTTTTTAGCTAGATATGGGATCCTTAATAATTGCTTTGTTAAGTTTCCCTTACTGTGTGTAATAAAGCTTGTGTATGTAAGCTCTGCCTTGGTGGGTGGTATGCCTCTTACTCATTGGGAAAGCTCTGTTTCTTTACTACACTCTATCTCATTTTGCCTTGCATGCATTGGCTTGTTTATGATCACTGCTGCTGAAATGGCTTTATGTTTTCCTGATAAACTGGACTACAAAATGCAGTAGGCTTTATCCCCCATACTGAAAATGGACAGAAGACTTTGGACAGACCAACTTCTCCCTCCAAAGTGGGGAGGCAGCAGGAGATGAGTGCAGGAGGTGCTGCTCTCAGTGGATCCATCTCCACCTGTTTACTGGTATTTCTGCACTAATTTAAGACTCTCCCCAGATAAATAATCTGTTTGGACTCTTTATCGATTCATACTCATCCCTAGACTCTGTTCATTGCTGAAATAGGATGAATTAAGTGACCTCCCACCAAAAAAGCAGGGGCACCAGATCCTTTGCCAGCTAGAGCATGGCACTGTAATCTTCCAAGCTACCTCTCAGGACCTTTTCCCCCGTGGGCCGTGATGCTGAGGCAGCTGTCTGTGGGGAAGCACCGAGTGTAGCTGCTGGTGAGGAGAACAAAGCTCTTGGCCCCACCTCTGCAGCAGTGAACCTGCTCCCCCTGCTCTGTGTGCTCGGCTGGGGGCAGAGGGATGTTGTTTTCAAAACTCGGTGACTTTTCAGAAGCAGCACCGGAAACAGCTGCCCAGCAGTACAGAACAAACTTTCCACACATGCAGTGAGGTGGCTGAGCAGGCTCTGCTGCAGCCCTTTGCTCTGTGGGGAGAGGATGTGGTGCTGGTGGTGAGGGGGAGGTTTGTTTGCCTAGTACAGCAGCTTCGCGATTTTTTTTTTTCATAATCCCCTGAAAACATGGGGCCAGGTTCTGCATTGCCTCATCTAATGCACTGATGCTAATAGATTGAGGCCAAAATTCCTACCCCTGACAACATCCCACACTGTTCCCTTGACCTTGAGTGTGAGTAATGTTACAGCTGTAGTACCTTCCACAGGTTTACACCGCTGGAGGAAGAGAACGTTCCTTGCTTTTGCAGAGTACTTGGACTTCAGTCCAAATGGACTTAAAATAATACTCAACCCTTCATACCCACTGGAGTAAGTTTCTAGAGAGACTATAGAATGTATCGTCTTCATTAGGGCTCTTCAAAAGGGGAGAACTGAGAGGACCAGTGAAAGTCTGGCTGGCAAACATATTCTGAAATGAGAAGAGGTCACTAGGCACCAGTGTAGGCTAAGAATCAAATATGCCTAATAAAACAATCCGTGCTCAGATTTAATCTAATAGCATGTGAGCAGACTGAGCAAACCCCTGTGGGATAGGAGTGGGTGGAATATGGTGACACCCACACCTTTGTGTGGTCTGACAAGAAGCAGCAATTCAGCCTTAAGCTGTTGATCTTGGATAGAAACAGCTTGATTAACACCCTCTTTGCATGTGGACTATGTGCACTGACAAGACTCCCTGTCCAGCTGTACACATGCTTTCTGCAAGTGTCAAATCCGTGCATGCTAATGCAAGACCTGACTAGGGTGCTTCATGCATTTTTTACTGGTGACCTGTGCTCTGAGGCCTCAGCTGTACAAGGAGAATCCCATTTGCAAGCTGCTGGCCCTGTGGAGGACACAGAATTACTCTGTTACATCACTGCAAGATCCAAATGTGGCAAGGTGCACAAGGAAGGTTAAGGAAGCTGAAGTTACTGGTGCAGGCTACTGCGACTACAGCTTTGAGACACAGACGCTGGGGGAGATGACGATTGTGATGAAGAACCTGTATATTTTCAGCCTTCTTGTCTGCCAGACAGAACACTACAAGTCAATACAAGAATTTGTGTGTGCAGCTCTTATGGGCATTCCCTCTGTTCCCTCCTCCTGGCCAGGTGTCCGTAGCGCTTTTTATCATCGTTTTTTTTCCCATGACACTTCCATAACTGATTCTAGCTGGCTCAGGTAACGTTGCAAAGGTTTGGGATTTTTTTTTATATAGTGTCTTGCATGATGAATGTAACTGTAGTTTATTATTCTGTGTGGTATTCAAAGGTTGAATAAAATCCTGCTGCACAGCACAAGTCATGTTATCATGAGTGCAGATGCGGTGGTGTTTACCACTCGCCCTGCTAATCCTGTGACCTCCTGGAGAGCGTGAAATGCCGACCAAGAACTTGGACAGGCAGTGCCCTTTTCCCCACAGCCAAGTGTCATCTCGTGCACGGGGCTGGGAAGCACTTGAGACCCCAGACAGACTTATTTACATCTTGTCCCACAGTGATGAATGGTGTGCTCACATGCTCTATTGCACCACAGCAGTGATTTAGACTGCTGCCTGTCATCACTGCAATTTTGTGCACTTTAAGTTCTTCATGTATTTGTCCCAGCAGAGTGCACCTGCTTCCAGCAAGGAGCAGTTTCTTGGCTGTCTTGTGACCCTGCTGCATTCAACTCCATCTTGTTGTGCATCCCCTCAAAGCTCTTTCTCCATGCCTGCTCCTTGCTCCTGTGTGCTGAGAGATCAGGTTGTTGGGTCAATACTTCTGCTTGTGTCTAAATGTAGGATGCAACTTTGATAAAGAAATAGGAATGCTCCTTAAGTCTGGCTTTAAAAAGCAGAATATTAAAATAATACATGCTATAAAGAACAGGACAGTGGGAACTGAAATGCTAATCTAACACGTAGCCTGAAGGCAGGGTCAGTCTCAGGCTGGTAGTTCAATCTTTATGGCAACAAACCCAAGTTCAAATACTTTTTATTAGGGTAGATTTCAATATATGACTTTACTTGGGGATTTCCTAGTCCTGTTTTCTAAAGGTTCAGAAAGAAAAAAAGCTGGGATATGTCTGTCACCCTTTGGTCTCCTGGCATATGGAGATGCAGTGCACGATTGTATTAATCCAGGACTAATTCATTTACAAACCTATTATCCATATGTTATGAGTAACTGCTTCAAGAGTATTGCTTGTAGTTAATCACTGTGCTTGTTTTCTGTTTTTAAGGGCTTGGCTTTGTCATGTTAGTTGCATGTAAGAAATCTGACATCTGTCTGGACAGTATCTAAGTGCATTTACTCTTCTACAATGCTTGAATAAAGCCCTTAAGTTACTAATTGGAATAGAACAGAAGTTCTGGGTTTGTTTTTCAGTCTATGAATGTGTGGTATGTGTTACTACTGAGTATGAGGTTCTTGCCAGTCTCTTGACCTCTGGAAGGATTGAGTTACCCTCCATCTCTCGAATGTCCTGATTTTTCCATTGCTTCTTGCAATTGACTTCATTCCTGCCTAACAAAATGATTTTTTTGGCACTGCAGCAGGCTGGCACTGCATTTTCTTTACAGCTGTGAGGAGCCGTTACCACAGACGCGTTCTTGGCTACAGAAGATGACATTGCTGAAATTAATGCAACCAAACCATATTCTAGCAAAAGTTGCAGAAACACAATTTCTGCTGCTTTCTCCTTTTCTCTGCGAGTCCCTGAAGTGAGGATGGCTGAGACCTTTCAGGCAAGCATCTGTCTTGCTCCTGTGAAGTCTCAGACCTGAAGCAGTTCTCATCACACTGTGGTGATGTTTTTTTAAACCCCTCTCTGAAAATTTTAGTTAAAAGTTGGAAATGAATCCTAAATGAAGCTTCCTTTTGGCTCCTAGCTGTGCTGTGTGATTGTAAGGGCAGTTCTGCAGTGATGCCCTGGTGTATTTTTTTGCTGTTGAGTCGTTGTCATGAATAGTGTGTGGTTAAACTTAACATCTTCCCATGCCAGCTCATTTGTGCCTTGTTATTGGGTCCGAGCATGTACCAACCACAGCAGACAATTTAAGAATAGTGTATTATTTGTGATCCTCTGTGCTGGGATGTTCTGCATTCCTATGGGAAACAGGGAACTGAGCTAACTCCTGAGATTCCTCAGTTGTTTCCCAGTGCTTGCTTGGTGTAAGGCTGGAGAACACATATCTGCAACAGGCAGTTCCTGCTTTGGGGGTGTCCTGTGTGCAGGACTGACTGGAGCCAGCTGCCCCCAGACTCTCCCCAGTTGAAAACCATATTAATTTGCCTTTGCACTGCAACATCTGAGTTCCCAGCAGCCAGAGGACAAGATTTTTGTTCTAAAGAACTTCCTTTCTTCCTTTTCTCTTGAGGAATGATGGCGCTAAAGATTAAATAGCACAGAAAGGCAGCTGCTTCTCCTCTCCTTTGGCAGAAAGCAACTTGTCAAGTCTCTGCATAGGAAAGTTACTGCCAAGAACTATTTCCCCCCGTCTCCTCCAGGAGAGAAATTAAGGTCGTTTCCTAAGCACCCGAGTTGTCGCTGCCTGCCTTCTGCAAAAAAATAATCTTTTGATGTGCTGCTTCAAACCCACTTTCAAAACTTGCAGCTTCTCCCCGGCTGCTCTGGCCTAGATCGGGGGGTGGGGGGTGTTTAAAGCGGCTCCCCCTCCCCCGGC
>NW_008610662.1:3229-4283 GCF_000691845.1 Merops nubicus | reverse complement strand
CTGCTGCCCTGCCTGCTGCCCTGCCTGGCACTGCTCAGTGCATGTGATCCTCTCCTGCTGGTACCCAGCTCCCCGCCCCAGCTGCTTCCAGCTTGCCACATCCCCACCCTCCATCCCTCCTGGGTCTCCTTGTTCCCCAACTGGTCCCTCTGGACTAAAACCCGTGGGGTGTGTGGCTTTTCCCAGTGCAAGGCACATTCTGAGAGGAGTGTTGTCCTTCCCAGCTGGCTGGGCGGTCTCTCAGCAGCACAGGTCACAGTGAATGCAGGATTCAGACAATTCATGAGAAGTGTGAAGAGCCTGGTGTGTTGCTGTGGGTGTGATGGAGCTGGTGTAACTGAGTCACAACACTTTTCCCTCTGGAGCCCTCCAAGAACACGTGTGTGCTATGGCTCCTGCAAAGTCTTTTCATTTTCAGCGAGTTTTTGACTTAAGTTTCACGTGATTCGGAGAGTAAGAAATAGTTTGGGTCTGAGGGCATCTTGAAGGACTTGTGACTCACGAGTCAAATTTCATGTTTACCTCTGAACTTACGTTTGGGGAAAAAGAACTTTCAGAGTTCTTTCCAGAGAAGGCTGGAACGGCTTTGAGTCACTCCAGCTGATTCATAACGCCTAAGCTGGGATGCTCTCCATATGTACAGCAGATGTTGGGTTCCTGTTTTAGTGCTTGTCATAAAACTCCTCGGGCAATTAAGCACTTGCTTAAAAATCAGAGGATGCGGACAGCCCTGGTAACTCGGTGAGGTATGGTGATGTGTAATTATGGCTCGTCAGCCTTGCATTTGGGGAGGTTTGGCAAGGTTTGTATGTGCAGAGCAAGGACAGCTCCCTGCAGGTGAGAGCAGATCATCTCAGGCACTGCCTGTCTGTGCCGTGTGCGTGCAGTCGGCTGCTCGCTGGCCTTGGGAAAGGGGCAAGACACCAGAGATTCATCTGCAGCTATTGAGTTTGTCTTTATCCCTTCAGCTTTTTAAAAGAAAAGAAAACAAACCTACTTATTTGTATGGCTGCAGAAATCCTGGGCTGCCCCCCCAGCAGGGTGGGGACACGGC
>NW_008610662.1:0-3100 GCF_000691845.1 Merops nubicus | reverse complement strand
CAGTGCCTTTCCCCTCTCCAGGCCACCCAAGCCCAACTCTCTCCTGCTGGGCTCCCAGCAGAGGGGTTCCAGCCCTCAGGGCATTTCTGTGGCCTCCTCTGGCCCTGCTCTGACAGGCCTGTGTCTTTCTTGTGTTGGAGGCTCCAGAGCTGGACACAGTACTCAGGTGGGGTGTCACAAGAGCAGAGCAGAGGTGGAGAATCCCCTCCCTGCACCTGCTGCCCACACTGTTCTGCTTGCAGCCCAGGTTAGTTATGAGATCTTCAGGAGCATACCCAGTGATGGGAAAGGATGCCAAATTAATTTGGCTTAGCCATTCTGTTGTTATAAAATGATTTTTTGGCTTACAACATTTGGAAAAAACAAACCATGATATCATAGAAGAGTTACTACCTCTGGTAGCAAGGGGTAGTAAGTGTTGTCTTTGTGTTGCCTTGGCGCACCAGCGGCTGCTGTGGAGGATTCTCTCTGGAGTGCTGAGGATCATATAGGTAACAGGACGAATGCCATCAATAATAAAAGATAGCTGTGTATCAAGTGCAGGCTTTTAGTGTGTGTGTTTGGGGGAAAATGTGCTTGTGTGAGTTGGAGGGCTGAAAAACAAAAAAAACCTATTCCTGAGTATCACACTCTTGTCCTGTGACCTCATCTCCACCAAACCGTTGCAGGATTTTTCTCCACTGGTGATAAATGATAAATTTCCAAGCTGCTAAGTCACTCTTCATTTCTTTCAAATCTAGACCTCTGCAGATGTCTGCTGTTCATACCATGAAATGCTCTCGGACTTCACACTGTAGGTCACATCAATCTGAAGCCAGTGGGTTTTTTTAGATGTGGAGTTAATCAGGAACTGGTTATTTCCCAGTCCTCTTCCTGCAAATGTATTACACAGGCACGGAGACTTCTTTTTGGACAGCTGAGAATTGAGTAATAGCAAGGGGTTTCTCACGTCGGAATAGTGATGGGGGGAAAATGGATGAGGGTTTCAGAGACAGCCTGAAAACATTGTCCTGAACACAGTGGTCCAAACCCTGAAATGCCCCGAGCGTCTGTGCAGCTCTCGCTGACAGAACGAGCACGAGGAGTTTCCACGAACCACTGAGCAGCTCCTGGATTTGGGGCTTGAGCAACAATTGGTACTTGGATGTCTGTTCTTTTTACAAATTACATCCGTTTCCATGCTATTTATTCTGCTGATTGGCTTCTCTGGATTGCTTTTGGTCTGGACAAATAAGTCCCAACACTGGGAAGAGGCAGGCCTGCCAAATTCAAACAGTGTCTTCCCGCAGACCAAAGCTAATATTGGCTAACACTGTGCGTTTTGCTGCCTGCTCGTGATGAGTCCACACCAGTGTCAGCCAGAGAAGACCCGTTTGTTTCGGGGCCCCCTCACGCTCCGATGGCAAGAACAAATCGATGCAGGATCAGGAGGTAACTAAGGAAACCTTCGTGGCCCTGGGGTCCTGCTGCTATGAAAGGGCAAATCCTGCCGCACGGAAGGGGTACGTCAGGGTTCCATCCCCGGGTGGTGAGTCGGGTCTGTGCTGGGTTTCTGCCCTTGCAAAGGCCGTAGCTGTGGGCCAGGCAGGCCCCCAACACACCCCCAGTGAGGAGAGCTGGCTCCCTGCAGAACGAGGCACCACCTAACAGCCTCGGCAGCGGGCCAGCGCAGCGGCTCCTGGGCTGCTGCGGGCTCCGGGATGTGCTCCGAGCCGGGGAGCAGCCGCTGGTGTACCTGCCCTTTGTCTTCCCGCTGCCTCGTGCTCCCTCTGTGCATGTTTGCTCAACCCTGCGCTAAAATGGGAAGGTTTGAGGTGAGCCTCATCGGGTCGTTCTGTCCGTTCCCCGGCGCTGCTGCAGCAGGAACGTTGATGCGTTTACTGAACGCTTCGCCCGCCACTTCTGTCGGATGGTGGTTTAGTCCCGTGCATCTCGTGTGATGGAGCATCCCCAACTTTTCCTGACATCTTGCTCAGTTGCTCGGCTGCTCTTTTTTGCAGTTTATTCTGGGCATTGTTTGCTGGGTGGGCTTGGAGTTACTGTTTGTTTCTTCATCGGTGCTTTATCATCCCTGCGCGCCGCATAACTTTTTCCTGGAGGTTGAAGACTGATTGCGACGTATCGTCTGGCTGCCTTAGAATGAGGAGTTTGGGAGGGAGGTGGCACCTTCGAGGCCATTGATCCCATCTTTATAACTTTGCCCTTTTAGCTGGGAGCAGGTTATTTGCGCAGCGGTTCCAGGTTGCACGGGCAGAATCAGAAGGGCCAAACTTTACATAAACCATTTATACTAAACGCTGGGAATGCTGGCAACATAAATCAACTACAATATCTATTACAAATTTATCGCTTTATTAGTATTAGCTTTGATAGAAGCGGCCCAACCAAACACGTGGGGTGCTGAAATGTACCTCGGGAAGTTTAGCCCTCTGGTAAATTAATTATTCAGGACACACAGAGCCTGGCCCCTTCAATGTATAGTAATTCTTTCTAGCCAGCATCCAGGACTTTAACTTCAGTGGCAATAATAAATAGGAAAAGTCTCAGGTGAAGCCAGTATTTCAAAGTAATTAATCATCTTCCCCTCACGGTCCCTCTGCCTCTCTCTTGGTTTTCTTTAACGAGGGAATTTCAGTAATAAATCTTTAATGATATATGTTAAGAATCCTTCATTAATTCTTGTCTGCTTATTTCTCTCTTTCTGATGCTTTTATGTCGTATGTTGGGAAGTTAAAATGCATATACAAGAGAAAACAGTTCTAGAAGGCCGGGAGTTGGCCGAAAGGCTGGTTTTTGGGTGCGGGACGTTGTGTGGTGCCTGTGCTGAGGGGCGTTGTGGGCGAATAGCACCTGGGCAAGCTCTGCGGTTACGGGACTGCAGCACGGGTGCCCGGGGAGAGGCATGGACGGGCCGGTTTGGGTGCTGCCTGTGGCTGAGGCCGGGCGGAGGCCGTGCCGGCGCCGAGCAGCTCTCGTTAGAGGGAGCAGCCGTCAGGCCGATGGGATGTGACAGGGCCAGACGTGACGGATGGGTTCTGACGCGCCCCCGTGCCACGGGCGCGTGGCTGGGGGTGACCGGTGGTGACTGGTGTCCTTCCCC
>NW_008610661.1:5248-29216 GCF_000691845.1 Merops nubicus | reverse complement strand
TTTCTGTTCCATCACACCTGCATCTCAAGGCCTGTTCCTGCTGCCTTCCCTCTGTGCTGTGGAAGAGGCTCAAGCGTTTCTCTTGCCATGTGATAGAGGAATTGGCCCTTGGGTGCCTCTGTGAGTCCATGGTCTGGTTTTGCCTTCAGCTGTCTTGATGTGATTTTTTCAGGAGAACATCCTGGCTGTAACCAGGGCAGGAGTTGGCTCGTGAGTTGTCCACTCTTAATGTCCAGCTTGGTCTCGACGTTACAGGCTCACACCTTTGCTTTGGGAAGTGTCTCCCAGGAGTCCTGGCTGCGTCCACTCTGTGTGTGAAGTGCTAAACTTTGCTCTTCGAGTCAGGCTTAATATCCACAGATGCTGTTGTGGATTGTGGGGAGGGAACAGTGATTCATTTGGAGTTTAATTCATCCTCTGCCCCATAAACTCAGTTAAATCTGGGGCCAGATCTGCCTTTGCTTATACCCCTGTGAGGGCAGAGGGGAGGAAGTTGGTGTAAATCAGTTTGGATTTCCCAGAGCAGAGGAGATGCCCTTTGCTTCCCCGGCACCTGTGGAGGAGAGCAAGGATCAGTATCTCCCCAGCGTGGTGTTCTGCCATGGGAGGGATTGTTTCACTCGGTCAGGAGAGGTGCAGAGGTGCGTTGCTGGGAGGAGATATTTGCTCTGGGCTGGGTGGGAGTGTTTGGGCTGAAGAGTGCTGTCTGTGTGTCTCAGGGGTGTCCACACCCCCTCTGCAGGCAGCGCTGGCGCCACTCGCTCAGCTCGGGACAGAACTTCCAGCAAGAATAGCTTCCTGACAGACAGTGTTGATGGGTGAGGGGCAATCTCTGGGCACCAAGTTCTTGCTAAGTCCTGAGCTGTCACGTTGGGTGGTTCTTCTCTTCCTCCTGCCCTTCTCGGGGGGTGCCCTGACTCATCCCTGTGCTTTGGGAGGCGGTTGGGCTGCCAGGGAAGCAGCTGCGGGCGCTGGGCACAGTGACCACATCACTGTGGAGAACCCTGGTTCTGCTGGTGGTTTCTTTAGCAGGTGTCTTCTATCCAGTCCAGTTTGGGGCTTTTACATATTTTGGACACATCACAAATACAGCACTGAAGATGGAGGAATTAAGGAATTGAGTTTGTCTCACTCAGCCAGTTTTGTGACCGTGCAGATTCCTTGAATTTGATGCTCCAGCTCCGGTTTGCATCCGTTCAGTGAAGAGAACCAGCTGATCTTCTGTTTGCATGTTCCCTAAAATGATCATTTGGGGTGAGCTTTGGCAAGGGAGGTTTCGAGCCAGGCTGTTCTTCCTCAGGCTGGTGCTGCCCCTGGGAAGGCTGGTTCCTGCCTGCTGAGCAGGAGCTGAGGTGTGAGTGCGGCTTTGAGCGGTTCTCTTCAGAAGTCACACTGCATTTGTCATCTTTTTATTCCCCCTCCTATCCGTTCTGATCTGTAACATCTTTTTTTCTGGAGATACAGCTTTGATCTGTAAGTGAAGCGACGGTGTGTGAGCCACGTCAAGGACTGATTTCCCCTGTGCTCAGCACCCTCAGCTCAGGCTGGATCCTCGCGGGCTGAGCTGTGGCGCGAGTCGGGCTGGCGGTGCCCTGGCTCCCATCCTGGCTCCCATCCTGGCTCCCATCCTGCTCTGTGAGCAGCCCCCATTCAGTGAACTCCCCACCAGATTAAGGGGCAACACTGGCTGGTGCCAAAGTGGTTCCTCCTCACGGGGCCCTGCCTGGAGGGAGGCTGCTGTGAGAGGTCGCCGAGCGCAGGGGGATGGTAGGAAGAGCTGGGACCTGATGAGCGGTGCCTGAACCCTGAGCACGTGGATGATTTCTGCAGTTTCCCACTTTCTGTTTTGCAGGTGGCACGAAATCCAGCACTTCTTTCGGGCCTGCCTGCCCTTCCTCCTCTCCCATTTACTCATTTACCTGGCTCAGTAAGCTACCTCGGGAAGAACTGGTGCATTTTATCATCTTTTCTCCTTCGGGAGCTGTTGGGAAGCCTGCATGTTTTGATGGCCTCAGGACAGCCCTTGAACTCGGTCTCCTTAGCACAGGGAGGGGTGTTGGTACTGCCCTGACGTGAGATCATGAACACTGGCAAAATACATGTGTCCCCAGCTGTGTGAAATTTCTTTTGGGGTACTAGGGTTAATACGGCTTGCAACATTTTAGCTGTGTCTTTGTAGGATGAAGGAAGTTTTTTTCCCCCTCCATAGTAAGGAGATTTTCTAATTTCAACATTTAGGGGCTTTTGCAAGGTCATTACTTGATTAACAAGTTAAGGTTTCACACTGCCTTGTCCGTGGCAAAATTTTGCCCTGTATCAAATAGATGCTACCATCTACTTTGCTAATGTGGCTTCTCATGTGCTGAGCAAGCTGTGGGCTGGCAGAGGCCCCTTGGGAACTCATCCTTTCCTTCCACGTAGAGAAACTTTAATAACTGAATGGGCAAATTGACTTTTGAAGTTTTAAGAAAGCCTTAAAAGCACCCTTCAGTTGTGTTAAGCTGTTGTGGCTGAGCCAAGGCGGCTGAAGGGAGCATCTGAAGAACGTTTTGTCAGTCCAGGCAGAATCAAAGGCCTGGTTTATACTTTAAAAAAAGCCCTTCCAATATAATTATGCTAGCTAGAGGATGATTTTTCTTTTTTTTTTCTTGCTGAAGTAGTCATGCTAATGAAGGTCCTTCCTGTGGACCTATCTGTATTAGTTTAGAGCTGATTTTAGACCAAGTTAACTTCTTTTTTTGCTTTCCAAAGCAGAGGCTTGCTCTACACTAAGAGTTCTGCAGACTTAGTTACCTGTCCACAAATGCAAAGAAATTGCTCTTGCCTCCACCAGAGCTGCATCAGCAGAAGTCCTGGCAGAGATGCAAGTACCAGCAAAAACCCCAAACACAGCAACAGCAGCGAGGAACAGGAACAAACAGCTCTTGGGTGGAGGGAACTGGTTGGTGCTGTGCCCTCACCTTGTGCCAGTTGATGGAGGCTCCACATCCCTCAGCCACTGGCAGGGACCCTGGGCTGCCAGGACCCTGGGCTGTCACCCCCTAACGTGCAGGATTGCAGCTGATCTGGGTGCAGTTAGGGACCCACACTCTCGTGTTGCTGCTGAGCTGAAACACTCCTCCAGGGCTTTGCTCTTTATCAGCTTGCCTGGTGTTTTGTGACCTGTCTCCTGCCCTCCTGGAGCTGGGATGATGCCACAGGGGATGGCAGCAGAGTGTGTTCCTCCTGCTTTTCCTTGGAGCAGAGCACAGCTGGTGCCTGTGGTTTGGGTCACTGGGTCCCAGAAAAGGAAGTGGGGAGAGTGGGTTACATTTCGTGCAGGACTGTGAGAGGTTTAAGGAGTCTTTTTGTGAGTGCTTTGAGACATGTTTTGCTGGAGCTTTCCCTTTCCTTGGCTGTTGGGAAGCCAAAGGTTGCCACAGAAGGGCTCACCTAACAGTCTATGTCTCGGGTGGATCAGGGAGAAGTCGTGTGAGTCCATGTTAGGGCAGACACGTCCTGTTGGTGGTGGCTGGTGGCTGGTCAAGGTGGTGAAATAAATCCAGCAGGGAGTGGAGGAGTTTGCTGTAGCCCTGCTGGCTTGGCGTGGCTGCCAGGCACTGTGAAATGCATATAAACCCAGAATAAACTGTATTTATAAAAGCACTTGATGCTGGTATCACCGTGTCTAAAACAGAAAGGCTTTCCTGCTTTTAATTAAAAATTTTTAGCTTAAGTGAACTGCCAAGGACATCAGTGTGTCCTCTGCTCAGGTAGGGAATGTTCTTCCGGAGGATTCCCGTTTCCTTCATGCCCTGTGTCCGAGGGGCTGCCTTGGGCGTGGAGCTGGGCTAGGAGATGTTAAATCCATCCTCTTCTGTGCCCTGTCTCCTCAGGGGAGAACTCTCCGAAGCGGTGCTGAGCGGTGTCAGTTCAGGACAGGGAGCTGGTGAGTGGGAGGGACTGGGAGAGCAGAAAGTTCAGGTCCACTTCTGTTGGCATACGGCTAAATCATCCTGCAGAGACAGCGCGAGGGAGAGGGAGGAGATTTGCAGGTGGTGCAGCTGGGGAGGAAGTAAATAGAGAGCAAGATACCCGGGCTGACGTGGATCAACTCAAACCAAAGCCAGGTAAGTGACTTAGCCCATTTGTTACAGGGAAATGTAAAATTATGCAAACGGGGATAAAAATAGTCAAAGTGATTATGGCTTCTTGGCTCAGCTAGGCCAGCACACGGCCCAGGAGCTGGTTGTGAGCTTGCTGTGGCTGCAGCGTTCAAAACCAACAGCAGAGAACTGTGGAACTGAGCAGCTTGAGGTGAGTGGAGCCCAAAGTCTACACGGGGGCTCGTCACCTCTGCTCTGGGGCAAAGGATTTGAGGCAAGTCCAGGAGGCTCGTGATGCTGCAGAAAAACGTGTCTGCTTGTGCTTGTGGCGTTGCTGAAAAGAGGAACGTGGTGCTTAGTGCTTCTGAGGGCAGCAGGGATGAGTCTGGTGGCTTGAGGGCAGCAGGGATGAGTCTGGTGGCTTGAGCCACCCGTAGAGCCACGGGGAAGCAGCAGGAGAGCAGGGGCAGCTCCCTGGGGAGGGGAAGTCCAGTGTCCGGGCTGAAACGTGCCTCGCTTTGGCCTGGGGGATGTTCAGAGGAAAAGTCTGTTGCTCAGAGTGCTACTTCAGGTTTGTAATTATTTCTACAACTCAAGCAGAGATGTGGGCAGATGTATTTTAGCATGTAAACTGGCAGAAGGGAATCCTGCTCTCCCCAGGAGTGTTGGCCACAACCTGCTGATGCATTTGAACACAGCCCTGAGTCCAGTGAAATAATTTTGTCTTTTATTCTTCCTTTTCCTTTTTGAGTGTGAGCTCCTGGAGTCTTGACAATCTGAGCTACCTCCTTCCTCTCCAGTCACACATTTCCAGTCCTTGCAGTTTCAGAGGAAATTTTAATAGGTAATTTCTCCCAAAGGCTCGAAGCCAGAAGGCAAATTACCCAAATGTTTTATCCAACTTCAGTGGTAATTGGCGATGTTTCATACTGCTGACCCAGAGCATTCAGAAGCTATAATCAGGTTCTCTCAAAAATCATAATGCAGTTTCAAGAAGTGGGAAATTAAACATGCACATGGTAGAAGACTTAGGAAGGATTAATGGGTTTCAAAATTACATGCTTCATCCAGCTGTTGATGTGGGAATTGAAAGGATGTCTGTGGCAGTATCAGGAGGTGCTTATTGAAACGTGACGCTCCTCGGTGTCTAGTGAATGCAAATGCCCAGAGGCCTTTGACTTCAAAGCTGTGCCCTGCCTCCAAACCAGCTGCAGCTTTGGGTGCTGCTTGGCTCAGCCCAGGCAGGAGCTGCTGGGCAGCAAAGCCATGTGTATTTTTTTACTATTTCTTCCCTGTAGTTTAACTTATCCTTCCTTGTTTATCTCATTTCCTGGGGTGTTACTCAAGGCATCCGGACATGCACGAAGCAGGAGAGGGGTGTTTAAGTCACTGGCATTTTTGGCACATGAGAAATTAACTTAATTTTTTTTTGGATGCATTTCTTATGTCTGAGGGGGTAGGCAGCAAGTTTACAACCTGTCAGATGTGGGTTTATCAGTGTAAAGAAGAGAGTGTCTGTATTTGGGAGGTGAATGTTTTAACAGGCTGTGAGCTGGTTTATGTGACTCCATCTAGAATCCTGCTGGCCTGCAAGTTTGAACATAAGCCTCCAGACTCTGAGAACTTGAAGCACGAGTCCAAATATTTTATTAATTGAGGAGCATTATTAATATTTGATAGATTAAATCAACACCCAGAAGGCTTTGCAAAAAAGCACCACTGCTGAACTGCTAAGACTTGGGGGGTTTTAACTGAAAGCTTGTTTGTAAAAGCTGTTGTCAACTCTGCTTTAAAAGTTAAGGATCTGTGAATTCCATACACTGGAAATCCTTTTGGCCTCTGGATTAGGAAGGGTAATTTTTAGTACTGCTAGGATGTGTTCAAATCAGTGCTTCAGTGCTTCCTTAAAATACAAAGATAATAGTTTATAAGCAGGTGTCCTATAGGACCTGTTGAGAATACCTGGAATATTTAAGCTTTTTTTTTGCCACACTTTGAGGAGAAACAACAAATGTTCCTTTAGAGATGGCCTTTGGAGGAGATGTATTTACTCTTGCTGCAGTGCCAGACCCTGTAGCTTTCGGAGCCTGTGTGGAGCAGAGAGGTGAGGAGCCACGCTGGCTTTTAATCAACATCCCCCTGCACCAGGGAGACACCACCAGTGAGCAAACAAACTGCTACCAAGCACAGTTGCTGAGGATTCATCTGTCTGGACTTTGGGGAAGTCAGAGTGGGGAGAGGTTAGCACAGCCTCCGGCTAGCAGCCTTTGAAACGGCCGCCGAGGGGGGGGTCAGGCTCAGCTGGGTTATTTCCACTTCGTTTTCTGCTCACTGCAAGTTGTATTTCCCATCTTTTTTTCTTTTTAATAAGATTTAGACCTCGTGTCTGTCACACACAGTCTACTCCGTGCCTAACCCCTACATTTTTGGGGTGCCTCTGTGAGTTTTATAGTCTCTTTCCTTATTGAAGGAAGTTTGTGCTGGTGATACGGTGACATTCTTGGGTTTCTGAGAGTTCAGCACCTTTTCTCCTGCAGCTCTGTGTTGGTAGCACATTGGTCTTAATCATTTATGGCTTTTATTAAAAACTGATTGATGTCTTCTCAAACCTACACCTCTAGACTATCCTCTCAGAGGCTGCTTCACAGACATATTTTCTTCCCCATGACAGGGGGCTAAAATCCTCCCTCCTGCTGCAGATGCAGATGCTGGTGCTGGGTGCAGTGTCAAGGGGCAGGTTTTATTGCTGGGGCTGCTGTTTGTCCTGGAGCTGTGGCTGGAGGCTGCTGTCAGCAGGGACACATGGCCCAAAGATCCTCCTCGCCCCGTAGGCGCAGCTCCCGGCGTCATCCCGAGGAGGAGGTCGGGGGGTGATGAGGAACCAGGGCGATCTGTCGGGCCTGGGGCTTGGCTAGCACTAGGAAGTTTTCCCAGCCAACTTGCCTTTCTTCACCAGGCCTTTGTTTCCAGCCACGCTTCTGATGAAAGGCAGGACGGGCAGCTCCTCCATTGGCTGCAGGAACCACCTCCCTGTGTGGCGGAGCCCTCGCCGAGCACGCTGCAGCCCAGGGCCAGCCTGGATGGATGTGCTCTGGGCTCGGAGGGGTTGGCAGTTGTGAGCCCTAGGCCTGTCCTCCTGGGGTGCTGGCTCCTGCCAAAACACCCTCCTGCACAAGAAACAGCTGGGAGAAGGGGTGGCTGTGATCTGCCTTGAAACAACCTGTCGGAGACGTGCGGCAGCGCAGCGGGTTGAGCCCGTGGTGCCTCTGCTCAGCCCCAAGGAGAGCACTCGGGTGGTCTCGGTGAGCTCCCAGGAGCTGGGAGGTTTGCTGCAGTTCCCCCCTCAACACGCTCGTGATCCAGCAGCTTGAGGCTGACACAGGCTCTCTGCAGAGCCGTGCCCTTGCAGACGTGGCCAAAGAGCCGACTGCAGGAGGCCCCGTCTCTGTGTGGGTTTACACACTGAATGCCCAGGGATACTCTAAATTCTTCTTTACATGACAAAAACTCCACAAGTGGAAGCTGGCGTGGAGCTGCCAAGAGCCTCTCCTGATGCAGCAGCTCTGGAGGAGAACTGTAAATGGTGCCACAGCCCCTGGTCCCTCCTGCCTCCCCTGGTGAGTCAGAGGTGGGAGCTGGCCCTGGGCTGGGAGCGCTGATGCAGTTGCCCGTGGCTGCCAGAGCAAGGAGTCCACACGAGGAGATGAGACAACAGCCCTTTTCCCTGCTGGGTGCTCATTAACGTTTTCTTGCTGATGTATTATTAATTAAGGTAATTTTTATTGCCCTGTAAGTATAGATTGTGCTTTGCAAGCACAAAACATAACCTGCTTCTCTCCCAGAGTTTCTGAAGTAGGTCTTGTGCCATGTGCAGAATGAGAGCACTGGAAAAACTGAGTGTGTGGCTGAATGTTGGAGTAAGGTAAACCTCTGGGCTTTGTTTTCTTTTTTCCCTTCTTGCTTAGCAGATGCCTGGCTTCGTGGCTGGCTGGGGCTGGCTGGAGCTGCAGGAGCAGGGAGCTACAGACCGATAAATGCCCCGTGTGCAGAATTAGTGCAGACAGATAATAGGACTTAAGTGCAAGGAGAGTTTGCATCGCTGACCCTCCATAAGATGGAAGATTACATAGACTAAAGGAGAGTGTTACATTAAAAAGAGTCTTGGGACTCGATCCAAACCCAGAGCCATCAGGAGGGATCTGCCAGTGCCTTCAGAGGGAGAGGACAGCTTGCAGCGTGCCCAGCAATGGGGCAGTCAGCAATTCAAACAGAAGGGACAGAACTCCCCAAGCCAGGCTGGTTGAAGGAGTCTGATGATGAGATTAAGAACTTGCCCTTGCTGAAGAGCCCAAGATGACTTCTCAGTCTGGTGAACTGCTGGTGAATTGAAATCCTGCTGGCTGGCCTGGCATTGCCGTGGTGCTGCCAGTGCACAGCCTGGCTGCCAGCAGCCTGCCTGCCCAGCAGTGCAGCCAGGGCTGCAGGGAAGGGTGTGATGGCACCTCTGAACCAGCCATTCCAGATCCATCTGCGACCCGGGGGTTTGGAAGCCCCTCAGGTCTGCAGAGATGAGGTGTATGGGTCTGTACGAGTTGCTTTCTGGTCAGGTCTCTGAGGTGGCCTCTTCATCCCTGGTGGTTTCCCAGGGGATGAGCAGAGGTTCCTGCTCTTAAATTGTCCTGGTTGGGTCCTGCAGCCTGTGCTGCTCTCCAGGCTTTGTCCCTTGGACAGGCTGGTTGATGTTTTGCTAGGTGTGATACTTTTCCCATCTGGAAAATGGAGGAAATATGTTTAGAAAGTTACAAAGCTTAGCTTGGTGTTTAGAAGCTTTTAATTGGAAGTGTAGTAGAAATGCTGAGTGTTAATTTTTCAATAAGCAGGTTGCCTTTGCTAGCAAGTGACTGAAGTCAAAATGTTCACTCTTACATGCTCTGGTGTATGTGCTCTGGTTTCTGGCTTCATTCCTTGAGATCATGGATGGGCCTGATGGAGAGAAAGGGAGAACTCCTTCTAGAAGCACTTTGTAACATCTGAACTACTTGTGATCAAAGCCAGTATGACTTTGTCCAGCATCTCTTTGGCCTGCTGATAGCAGCATTGGACTTGATCCTGAAAATGTGATCTGCAATCTTTCAGGTGTTCTTATTCCATTCTTAAATGAGGCTAATGTGTCTGTTCCAGCCTGTGCAATTATTAGCAAACCTAGGCAATTATGGAAGCTGTTGCACGGTCAGTCTGTGCTCCTGGCGAGGAAAAATTCACTTTTAATAAATAAATCCACTCTGACAACCTGTCACTGACTCTTCTAAAGGAAAATGTTGGGTAAAAAAATGTCACCTTAGTGAACTTTCCTTTTTTTTTTTAAATTTTACCTGGTTTTGCACAAGCAGTTGCAGCTGGAGGCTCAGACCCAGTTTCACAGGGCAGGTGAGTGGAGGAGAGCAGGGAGGGGAGGAGAAGGGCTGGAGCCCCACATCAGCATCCTCTGCCATGGGCAGTGTCCTGGCCATGCAGCCCAGGGGCACCCAGTGCAGGTTCCTCCCAGCCGTGGTCTGAACTTGCAGAGGCCCTGGGAAAAGCTCTGCTCTCTGGGCTGAGTCAGCTCTTAATACTTGGGTGTGAATCCACAGGGCTTTCTTTGTTCTGCGGGTGACAAACCCGTGTGGATACAGCCTGGGTAGGATCTGCTCCTTCGTGGGCTGCCATCAGAAGTTCAAGGCACATCTTAAATCCTACTTCCCTGGCAGATCTGCTTGGTTTGGCTCTGGGCACAAGAGTGGGAAGGATTCTGTTAATAATATTGAGGACTAGAAGTTCAATTGCATGGAATGAAAATCAACCAGAATTGTTTTTT
The DNA here is from genome assembly GCF_000691845.1 of Merops nubicus. NCBI lineage: Eukaryota > Metazoa > Chordata > Aves > Coraciiformes > Meropidae > Merops > Merops nubicus. Next base: position 19,277 of record NW_008610661.1, on the reverse strand, counting down.
CACTGTATTGTCAGAGCTTTGTGAAGGTTTGGCCAATGTAGGCTACGGTTCCTGTTAGCTGTAAATACCCCTGTGTGTTACCTCACCAGGGAGTGAAGGCAGGAGGGGAGGTTTCCTGCCTCTGCCAGAGGACTTTACCTGCCCTTTGGGTGCTCCAACAGATTGCTCTCCAGCATGGTGGGCTGGGAACTGTTAGACCCAGACCACCTCTGCAAACGACTTCCCAGGAGTACAGTCACTTCCCTGTTTCTTTCTACAGGAACATTGTATCCGAAATTTTGTTCTTCTCCATAGGAATTCAGGGGCTCTTTTCCCAAGCTTACTTTTAGAGCTAATCTTCAGGCAGATGCTGCCATTCTCTTGGTGATGTCTCCTCCCCTTGCCTCCCCACGGTGCCCAGCACGTCTCTCTCCTGACTCGGGAACGCTGCATCGAGTCGCTGCCATCTGGGCAGGGCAGCCTATGGGAGCAGCAGTTAAAATCTTTCCCACTAGATCCTGTCAGTTGTGTGTGTGACAGCATCAGCTTCTCCAGGGACGTGCCCAAAAGCAGCTAAAGCCCATTTCCTACCCTGGCATCCCCCCGTGAGCGTGCCAAGGGCTCTGCCTGGGGCGTGGGTTACTTGTACGAGTGCAGCTCGATGTGGCAATGAGCCCGTGGTGCCTCTGGTGATGGCACGTTGGGGATCCAGATGGGGCAGCAGGGGGGCACGGCTGTGCTGGGAGTGCTCTGCTCTGTCATTGTGTAACACGGGGAGATGGGGAGGGTTTGGTCTCACAAGCATTTACACGTCTGAGTAATGGTTACTAATATGCTGTGGTGTTCAGCCTTACAAGGAGAGCTGTGCTCTGGTGGGGTGATGGCTCAGATGCTGGCTGTACCTTGGAGGCAGGGTTGCACGTCCAAGACCTAGATGTGTGGGTAGGTATCAGCCATGCCTCCATCTAGGGATGCTTCCTTGGGAAGGCTCTGGAGGTGTCTGGTACTGCTCGGGTGAAGTTTTGCTGGCAAAATAAGTCGTCCTGAGTGAAGCAAGCTAATTCAATGGCATGAGGACCTCGAGGCTAAGGGCTCCTGCAGAGCTGTGTTCCTCACAGCCCTCCCCAGCGGAGGAAGCAGGAGGTGGTGGTGGTGTTTGAAACAGTTGCTGCAAGTTTTCAGTCGGGAGCCGTTGGATTTGTAGAAATAACCGTTGGCAGGGTGATTATGGCAGCTCCTTTGCATGTTGAAAGCTATGGCTATTAATTAAGACTGTACTGTGAGAGCTCATTTCCATAGAGCTCTTGGCACTTGCAAACCTCTGCCAGTCCCAGTTAGCGGACAGTTAAGTTCACACCTCGGTGTGTCTGTGAGGACCTGGGGCTCACTGTGTCCACGTGGGCACACTGATGCTGGTGGAGATGTGGCTGTGCTGCACCCCATGGAAGTGTGTTGACCAAAGTCATGTTGATAGGAGCCTGCTTACCTTGGTGCAACTTTGAATATGCTTTGAACTGTCTCAATAGAACTGCCATGCTGTGAAGGATCCCTCTCTCAGGGATAGCTATACAGAAATTGGGAGTGGACCAGGAGTCAAGTCCTTGAATTAATTTACTTTTTTTCCACAGTGTTTATCATTCCATGTGTTTGTATTTCTCTGTGTTTGGGGCTTCCTTATTTTTTTTTTTAGTGGGTCAAATGGTGAACAAGTTATTTTGGAATCGGAATAGAATCATTAAAGTTGGAAAAGACCTATAAGATCATCAAGCCCAACTGTCAACCCAACACTACCATGACCACTACAGCATGTCCCAAAGTACCATGTCTGCATTTTTCTCAGTTTTCTGAGGTCTGGGTTCTCGCTGTGCATTTCAGCAGGCTTGAGAGCCTGGGGCTTGTCCAGCTGTTCCCAGAGCATGGCAACTTCTCAGTGCAGGGTTCCTCAGCAGTTTGTGTAACGTCTCCACCTCTGAATTTTAATCCAGAGGTGGATAAATAGTGTTCGTCCTCTTTGCTGCTTGGATTTTAGCCTGTCCATGTGTTACAAGGCCAAGGTGAGGCCAGCTCAGAGCTGGAAGCTGGTTCTGCCTTTGCCAGCCGTCATCTTCATTTTCATGAGCCACCATAAGAGTGTTTGTCTTTGTCAGCTTCATTAAACCATTTGCTTAAGCTCTGAAGAAAAGAAAAATATATTTATTTTTTTTTTTTGGCTTTCATACTTAGAGCCAGATACCTCCAGGACTGATACTTCTGCTTAGTTTGTCTGCGTGGTTTTTAATCCCATGCCAGTAGGGTGTCAGTGTCTGTAGAGCAGACGTGACTACTGCAAGTTGGTTTTGCTTTTCTCAGCTACCTCTTGGAGCCTTCTGGAAGCAGTTGGCAGACTGAAGGTTGAAAGCCACTGGTGCAGGTGATAGGAAGACCAGGCGTGGAGGGATGGATTTTGCTAAATTAAAAAAGTGCTTAAGCAGTGCTTGTTTATCTTGAGAGGCAAATCAGAGTGAGTCAGATCCTCACAACCAGTGCAGGGCAGAACGAGTCCATGTGTGTGTGAAGTGTGAAGGCCTTCTGAGCCCTCTCAAAGTTCTCCAGTATCAAAGCTGGTGGTGCAGCGTGATGCAGTGAACACAGACCACCATGGATGGATTTTGACAGTGGGTTGCAGTCACACAGAACCCATTATTTACCATCCAGTGGCTGATATTTGCAATTAGGGCACTGTGCACACGTTGTCGGTGCAGTGTCTCCATGCTGAAGGTGCTGGGAGGGACAAGGGAAAGTCTCTGCATCAGGCTGCTGGAGGATTATTTCCTAAAGCATCTGTATTTGTTGCAACCATGTGGGCCACTGATAAGCCCTGAAAAGTGCAGTGAGATCCCATTAAAAGACTAATTTTGTCTACCCTGCCCAACGGACTTCTGGAATTTAACCTCTGTTGGATTTGTCCAGTGAGGCACTCTGGTTGTGTCTCCTTCTGCAAAGGCAACCTGCTAGACATGCAAGCAGGGATTTACTTTGCCTTTATGGAAAAGCCTGTCCCCTCATTCCTGGTCTTTGCACCAAAGTCAGCTGTGGGGTCTTGAAGTGTGATGGTTTGTTCATGCTGGGCATGAAATGGTGGATCATGAAGAGGAGCAATGCCTTGGTCAGTCATGGGGCTCCTAAGGAGAACCAGATATGGGGCTGAGCTGCTGCAGTTTCTTGCTGAGATGATGGACTGTGCCCAATTACCATTCTACCCATGACAAGTGTTGGAGATGGCTGTCCAAGGGAGGTCTCTTGGTCCCATTTTATATTCCTGCTATGTCCTTGACAACATCGCTGGTGGGGGCATGGAACCCTTTTGTTCTCTGCTCTAGTTTCTAGCATTTGTTGCTCTAGCAACACTTTCAGACCCAGAGCAGGAGGATCCTGGTGCTAAGAGAATGCCACTGTGTAGAAGAAGCAAGCAGAGCACACCAGGTGATCAGAGTGGAGCTGGTGACAGCACAGGTAAGACCCAGGCTGTGTGTCCATCAAAGCCAGGCCAATAGCAGGCGGCATGGATGCTCTCTTCTCTGGGAAAGTAAAGGACCATTTTGGTGGTCAGCAGCTTTGCAGGCTCCTCTTCAGAGCTGTGCCACCTCCAGCCCATCCTCGCAGCAGGGGTGTGCTGACCTGCCCTTGGGCTGCACGTCAGAGGGGCAGACACTGTGTGGCTGGAGGAGAAAACCTCAGTAGGCTCCCCCACAGGAAGTCTGACCCAACTAGCAAGTACAACTGAAGTAATTCATTATCTGCTGCCTTTCTCCTGACCTTCCCCTCCAGGCCTCTGAAGGGTGTTGAAGTCTGAGGACATTTAGACCGTGTTCTCAGGAGCCTGCATGTTGTGGCAAATGGAGTGTGAAGAGTGAGTACCAGTCATGGGGTTGATCCTGCTTCCAGTGAGTCACCCCTTTTTGTTTAGATACAGGGCTGAAAATCTTGGGTTTTTTTTGAGCTAGTGTGATTGGAGGTGCTCAGTCTGCAAGATTGGGTCATCATTATACAAATATGTTCCTTCCTGGGAGCAGTGGTCATGTCACACGAAGGAAGAAGCTTCCATGCTCTGTTCTTTGGAAGCTGCTGGTAGGATGTTCCCAAGTCATGTCAACAACTTCTCTGCTGTATTTGACATAGTTTAGATCCCGGGCAGCCTGCCTAGATGGGGTCACAACGACACTGCAGCGTGGTGGTGGAGCTGCCCCAAGCTTGATGGACCTGGGACATGTCTGCAGCATGAGCAGAGAGCTCCACAGGCTCCAAGGGTCTTGGATTGACTCTGCTTGTGCTTGTGCAGCTTGTTGGTACCTTGTTAACCTCCTGTGCTAGTGGTAGTGCCAGAAGTGGAGGATACAGCATCCTGTAGGCACCTACCTCCTCTAGCAGCAGAAGCGGAATTATTAGAGTGTTGCTTTGTTCTTTTGGTACTTTTAGGCTGTTTCCATGACTTAGGTGAGAGCCTGTAGATAGCAGTGAGGGCACCAAAGTTTCTAGGTTCTGCAGTACTAGGCAGAAGGTTTCCATTGTGCTGGGCCTGTGCTCCAGCTACGTCATCTCCTGCAGGTCACACAGACAGTTCTTGGCTCTTCTTACATCAAGGAGTCTTTAAAAGGAGTCTGCAAGGAGACCATAAAACACCTACGTGAATTTTGGGCAGGGCTGGTTTTCTTCTCTCTTGCACCGTGTTGGCACCACTGGATTTAACAGCATTGCCTCTGGGTCCCCAAAACTCACACGAGGAACGTGTGGCTCAAACTTGTGTCCAGTCCATGAAGAGCAGAGAAGTTTCCTAGCATGAACTGATGAAGTGTATACCGGGGGTCTAGAGGTCGCAGCAGGGATCTTAGAAAGGTGCCATCCCTTTGCTGTTGTGGTGTGGTTAAACACGTGTTGGCTGGTTGGGTGGGTGGGTGGTATTCCAGAGGCCCCCACTGGAGTGAGGTGGGTCAGAGGCAGCCAGCCAGGAATGGTGAGTGTTCAAGGAAGGCTGCCCTGCTCTGCTCCTTCCCTACGAGTAATTGTTTGAAGGAGAAGGGTGTTGCTTCCTCCATTCTCTCTCTCATCTTCATCCAGCTGCAACTTTCATGCTACTCATGACAAACGAGGAGTGTCAGAGGTGGATTTCACCACATCACACGTACTGTCTCCTGTTTGGTAAATTAGTAATACACCTCCATGCTGTTCCGCAGGATTCTCTCTGCCCTGGCTGCTTTTTCAGCCAGGTTGGAGGCTGGGTGGGTGTTTAAATGATGATATTTTAAAATTTGAGTACAGCTTTGATTTATTGACCTGCTGGCTCTGTGAATCGAGCTGTCTGGGCTGGCATCTGGAGATAAGAGGCTGTCGAGTAATTGCTTATTATTGACTGATTGCCAGCTTGGGCTGTTTGCTTGAAGAAGAATCAATAGCAGTCAATCTTCAAAGTCAAAACTCTCAGGGAGTATGACTGGTTTCCAAATTGGGAATGACAGGTCAGGATAACTCCATATCTGATATCCCAACTTCATGTTTGGGTGTAATCCTGCAATGGAGGAGGAGGCACAGGACATGATCTTCCTGCGTCGGGGCTTTCACATCCACCTGCTCTGAAGTCTGGGAGTTTTCTGTGCAGGGATTTTCAGCGACAGATCCCACCCTGGCTCCAAACCTTCCTCAGAGAAGCTGCAGCAGCCTCAGCACCACCTGAGATCAGTGGGAGGTGGGGGCAGGATGAGTGCAGGCATCATTCATTGAGTCCCCAAAGGATGGAGCAGGGAGGGTGGATGAACAGCCTGTGCTGTGACACATCCAAACCAACCAGCTCGGATGCTTTATAAATAAAACAAGGCGTCTATTTTAATGCATGGTAACAGAGATTTCCTTTCTGTGGGTGATTCTATTTAGGTGACAACAGAACAAAATATCCAGTGTCACCATACGTTTTACCATTCCTTACGGAGACTGTCGCTATGGTGAGTGTTCAGTTTAAAAAGCAGACATAGCCCTTATTTAACACTATCATGACATGCTGCCTTTTCTGTGGATTCACATGTAGGGCTTAAAACATAAAAGGAGCTTCATGGCATCAAAGACATTCAAGACTTTTTATTTTTTTTAAAAAAATTAGAGTTTAGGTCTTTGTAATGACTGGGGTGAAGTCTGGCGACTGGATTTGTGCAGCAGTCTCACACCTTCGGCTCTCGCCCACTGGATTTTCCCAGTGCTCAGGGGTTGCAGGCTGGGCTCTGCCTGTCCTGCACTCAAGCAGGGTTTAAAACTTGAAATAAGAGCCTTTCGTGGGGGAGGGGGAGGCTTGGATCCCGATCAGCTACAAAGAGCCATTAAGCAACAGGACATAAAATAGATAAATGGGAAAGGGAACCGCAGTACCCTGGTAATATGGGAAGATGAAGATGGAAGAATCCATTTCTAAAGTATAAGTCTTTGTCCTTAATTATGGAGCTTTGTTTTCACTGGGAAAGCCCTGATTCAAGGTTTGGGGTGAGGGAGAATTATCTCAAATAGAGCAGTTTAATCTACAGTGGTCTAGGAGAGAATGGACAAGATTACTTGAACAGCCTTGTTTAGATACTGGATTTGTTGTCTACTAGCAAATCCTCATTTGCATGGGTCCTTAATCTGTGGAGTTAAATGTGTCATAGGATCTGTTACCTACTGTGATGCAGAGTTGAGAACTAGATTTTTAAAGCTGTTCTGTTTAATTTGAATGTTCCCCCTCACCTCCCATCCACCCCCCCCCACCCCCCAAATTACCTTCTTGACTTTTTTAAAAGCAAAGGTGAGCCAAGAAGTGATACAAAAGAAAAATCTGCCGGTGAGAGGAAGCTATTTTTGATTTAAGATTCGGTGGGTGAAGTGTCCACTAGCTTGTAGAGAAAAGCCAAGAGCAGACATTTAAAACGAGTGTGGCAGGGAAGCCACCAGCCCCCCCTCTTCCTGAAAGGGCACTTTAACGTGAAATCTCTAAACCTCCTTGGAGGTAGAGGGTTGGGCAGAGATCCTTTCTGGAGCTCTACGAAAGGATCAGCCCTTATTTTGGGGGCTGTTTAGCTTTGCCTGTAGTCCTGAAATGGCATTTCCTCATGTCTGCAGCAGCCCTCATTTCATGAAATGGATGCAACTGCTGAAAAAAGATCTCGCGTGAGCATGCTCACTGGAAGATTAATCCTTTAGAGGGAGTTGGAGAGTTAAGCTACTGTAATTTCTCTGCAGTTGGCTGCAGTAAACAACTGCTCTAAAGACACGAGGAAAAAAATTGACGGAGGTACATGGGATTAATGTACATATCTTTTTGTGTTTCTACTTTAAGGTTGAGGGTTTGATAAAGGTTTTTCTCTTAAGAGCTGGGGAAGAGGGATCTGTGTAATGATTTTATGGGTGACCTTCATGTTGTGGTTTCTTTTTTTCCTCCAGGCCAAAGTAATCCTATTTCTGACCAAGGCCATACTGAGGCATGGGCTGACTTTCTAGAGCTGGGGTAGAGCACCAGGGTGACTTCGTGTTGAGTTAAATGATTATACGAGGTGAGGCCTGCTGCACGTTGAGCTGTGTTGGCAGAAGGGAGCTGAAAACACCTAGTCCTGTGTAGTTGTGATCAGAACCCAGTGGGACTCGATAGATCATGCTTCTGTTGGAAGGAAAATGTATAAAAGGATTAAGTTTGATGCCTACAGAGAAATAGTCTAAAATTTTATTCAGTTTTCTTTTGCTCTCCCTCTTCCCCATGCCTGAGGAGCTGCAAAGCTGGGTCAGATGGGGGGAGAAAAATAATCGTTGAGATATTTTGGCTTTGCTTTAAAGGATGATGACTTTTCGTGTGTTGAGGAGAGGATGCCTTGCCAGGTAAGTGTTGCAGGCACACGGACTGCATCAAGGTGAAACCGAGCTCCTTCCTTCGCCGCCGCTCTGCGGGTGCATCCTGGAGGAAGGAAAACCTCAGTTAGTTCCTGGGGAGTGAACAGCCTTTTATCTACTCGCCTCCAGAAAGCGTGGGTGAAGGAGGATGTGATTTACTGCCCTTGGTGCTTGATACCAGCTCCCTCCAAATGCAGCACAGGTTGGAGGTTGGAGGGCCAGCCTGGGAGCCCCCGGGATGTCAAGCAGAAATACCCCGGTGGGTTGATTTTTCTGAGGCTGCTTCAGCACAGTGCTTGAGCTGGGAGAGGCAGTGCCAACTAACCATGGCTTGCGTCTGTACCTCTTAAAAACATCCAGCTAATCCTTGGGAGTGATGAGGAAATGGAGGGGAGCTGACAGCAAAGCCTGCCTGGCTTGGGGGGGTCGGGGAAGGGTGTTGTATGGAGTGGTGTGCACTTAACTGGAATAAATCGCTCCCCTCGAGCTCGAGTTGTTAGAGATCTCTCCTCAGCAAGTCTCCAGGACTGTGTATGAGTGGAAGAAGGGCACACACCCTTCCTCCTTCCAGGAGTGAGTAACAACAGATGCAACTCTGCCTGTGCCACTGGGTGTTCCGTGTGGCGTGGCCGTGGCGGTGGCCCCGGTGTTCCCCGCTGTGGCACTTCCATCCAAGGGCAGTGGGATCCCTTGGTGGTGCTGCGTGTTGGGAAATGGCTCCATGCTTCCTTGGAGCAGTGGGAAGAAGGGAATGGTGATTCAGGGATTTTGTAAATGTCAGTGGCTCCCACTGGACGGGTCCTGCGGTGGCTGTTGGCTCACGTGCGACATGCAGGTGGATGCTGCTGCTGTGGGAGGAGTTCAGAAGGGCAGTGCTGTTCCAGACTTGGCTGGGGGGCTGGATGGTTGAAGAAGATTTTGTCCCCCCAGCGTTGAGGTTTTTCGCTTGGTCCCTCCTTTTCCCCTCCTCTCCAGAAGCTCTGGCTAGCACAGATTGTTCCGTGGATGGTTTTAGGGAACATTGATGGCTGTGTGCGTAGGGGGAATAATTAGCTAACAAATGCAAATAGATTGTTTCTTGCTGTATCAAAATCGTTGTCATTTCTGTTGAGGATGGATTAATTATATCTTCGCTTTGATGGGTGTAAGGAAAATGATAGAGATATAGCAATATAAATCTATATAAAGAGGGACGTTGTTTTCAGAATACTGGTTTGGGAATGTGAGGACAAAGACTCGTCTCCTGGAGGACTGTGGATCTGTCAGGATCCAGTGGTGTTGTGTGGTTCACAGTGGTGGATGAGTGTTTTCTGTTTCAGATTTTTGTCTTATGCCAGCGATGTACCTGTCACCACAACGAGGGGTTTTCAGTTCAGAGGAAAATGATCAAATTCTGGGTGAAGTGCATTTCTGGGTGAAGTGATGGGCTGGGAAATAGTTTTTTGAAAAGCAAAGTTGAAATCAAGAAAGCTAAAATAAACCTTAAAATGTATGATCGGGGTGTAACAAAAACACATCTGTCACCTAGATGGGGTAGGTGGGGGCTGTGTTGCCAGCACAGGACCCAGAGGTCCCTTGGCACCAGGACTGGTCCGTATGCTGAAGTGAGGTGCTTGTCCTTGGCTCTCCCCAGGGCAGGTCGTACACCACCTCTTGCTGTGGGTGACTTTAGGAAGTCTGGATTCATCATCTCATTCTTTATTGCAGTCTCACTGGGAAAGGGAGGCTCCAATAAAGGGAGGAAACTGTCCCTAAAATAGTTTGGAGCAGCTTTAAACTTTTCTCTTCCGTCTCCAGTACGAGGGCAGGCATCTCTGGCACCAGGAAAGGGGGAAAGGCTCAGCAAAAGGACAAAGGTGACACTGTTTCCTTAGTGCCATGCCTTTTGGCTCAAAGCCAAAGAATAAAGCCTTCCTTCTCTTCTTGTTTTAGACTAAAACAGGGAAAATGAGCTATTTTCAGTGGCTGAGGAGAGCCCCTAGCATGGAGCACCATGCTTCAGCTTTACTGAGCCTTTGGTGGCCTGGGGACTTTGTGCCTCTGGTTTGGAGCAGCTTTTGTGAGATCCTCAGCCCACATCTGCTTCCCTCCAACGTGGGGCTCTTCTCTGCTGAGGAGACTTTCAGCTCCTCTCCAGCAAGCCCTGGAACTGAAAAGTCTGAAAGGAAAAAAATAGCTACATCCAAATTTAATTTCAGTTTGCTTTAAAGTTTGCGGAGGTGTTCTTGGGTTCTGCCAGAGGAGCTCTGCAGATAGATCCCTGCTGGGGTGTTCCCAGGCAGTGGGCACCTTGCTCCCCGTGTGAGGGGAGAAAACGTCACCCCAAATGTCACCCAAAAAAGTGTTTAACTTGTCTTGGGATGGGGCTGTGTGGGCTGCGGTGCACGCAGGGGACTCCTGGGTGCACTTGTTGGGATGGGTAACTCTGGCTTTTCATGAGGATCCACTGCCTGAATTTGCAGCCTCTTGTCTTTAGATTTCTGTGAAAAATTCTGCCAGGATGGCCAGTTCTGGCTCTTTCTCCATCAGCATAACTTTGTTCAGTGGTGGAACTGAAACCTGAATCTGGGACTTGCTCACCTCTTTGGTCTTGTGGCAGTCAAGGGCTGTGTTCAAAACAGAGAGAACACAATGGAACCGAATCTTGCAGGTGTATCTAAAGAAGCCTTATGCAACCCTGGCAGTCCCAGGGAGGAGAAAGTTCCTGTGCTGGGTCATAGAATGCATCAGCATCCCAGTCTTTAATAATCAAATGATGACCACTTCAAAGCCTGGTGTCTATCTTTGCTTTTCTCCCTTCTAACTGCTGCAGCCAACCTTGAGTCAATTGGCAATGACTCAAAAACCAGACATTATGATACAAGCCTTGTAATTACTGGCTGTGATGAATCCTCTTCTGCTGTGAAGCTGTGGAAGGATTTTCTGTAATGCTCAGCATTTCTCCACCCTCGTGCCTTACTGAGATTCACTTTCAAGGAGGAGTTTTATCTCCTGCTCTCCTGCCTTCCTGGCCAGTTTGGAACCCAGCTTATGGCTGCGTTTCAGCTTCCTTACACCCCAAGTGGCTCCTTGCTGCTGCAGCCTTGCTGTGTGCCTCAGCTGGGCTGCCAGCTCTTCTGTCTGTCCTGGGCAGAGCGGGGCAGGACCTTGGGGCATCTCCCCAGCAGACTCTGCTGGAGCTCCTGGGAGCTGCTGGAGCCCTGCGCTGAGAGGGCACCGGGGCAGGGCTGAAAGCAGCAGCAGCAGCTGGCAAAGGGCACATCCTACTTCCCTTCTCCCCGAGGATTAATAAGTGAAGTTATGGGCACAGGGGAAGGAGCTGCATTTTTTCACCTGGCTGGAATGAATAGCTACATTCCCGTGATGGATGAGGCTTAATGACTTGATCAGTGTGGAGGACAGATGTTTGGGCTGCTGAGTGTTAGAAAAGCAATGCAATGTGGTACGTTATCCTTGGAAAAATATGGTCTGTGGAGAAAGGGAAGATGGAAGGAAAATCCTGCATCCACCTGCAGTGGAAAGGTGGAACTAAACAGAGCAGGGATAGAGCAGAAAGGCAGGAGACAGGGCTGTGAGCGTGGTGGTTGGAGGAGGAGAGGACTGGGAGGGATGGGGCTGTGCTGCGGGAGGCTGGTTTTGAAGGTGGTGGTGAAGTGATTTGGTGGCTTCTTAAAAAAAAAAAAATAAATAGAGGGGAGAAAAGGAGAGGAAATGAACTGCAGGTGATCCTTCAAGCACCATCTAGCCCGTGACCTACTTGCTGCCACAGTGGTTTGCAGCTAGAGAAGCAAACTGAGGAACTGGCCGTTCCCTGTGGGCAGGGCAGGGGTGCGGGCACGTCTGGGAGCTCTTTCTAGTGCTGTCTTCTCCAGCTGCTGCAACGTGGCTGGAGCCTGGAGAGCTGTGTCCGGAGCCAGCCGAGGGAGCAGCTCTGAGCCCTGCAGTTCCCTCTGGTGTCACAGCAGTGGAGGGAGACAGGGCCGGATCCTGGAGCCAGGCTCAGATTTATGAGCTGGCTTGGACACGTGGGCTCCTCGCGGCAGGAGCCAGCGCGGTGCCCGGGAGGGGTGCGGGGCACTACGTCACCAGCCTGCCTGGGGACACGGCTCACCAGGACACGGTATGAGCAGCAGAAACTATTCATCCCTAACCTTCTTCATCACTGCAAATGGAAAGTCTTTCTCCTTCTTCTGCTCCTTCAGGAGCCCCCACTAACCTGATCATTCTTAATCTCATTTTATTTTCCAGATCATCTATTTGATTTCTTAAGTACTTTCACAGTCCTTAGCTTTCCTGGGAATCTGTGTCTCCATCAGTTATCTCTGTTCCTTTTTTTTTGAGGCTGGAGCAACCTTGAACCACAGTTTTCATGCTATTTTTATAACTCAGACTGCTTATTAGAGGAGTCCCTCAGAAATAACTGTAGAGTTCTTGCAAAGGTATCAGAAAATCCTCTCAGTAAATAAGAACTCCAACTCTTGCTGATGCAAACTCAAAGGCTCTTCTTTCCCTCTTGCTCACTTCTGCCACTGGGCTTTGGGAGTTAAATGCATTACCTTTAATTTGGTTCATGTATGTGGGTATATGTGCAGATATCACAGTACATGCAGTACTCTTTGGACCATATTCACTGTGATGCTGAGCATCTGGTGCCACAGGCTGGTGTCAGGTAGTGGCATCGATGAGACAGTCACTCTGCTTTGCATTCATCACCAAGCATTAGCATATCACCATCCTTTGCTTGATTTTGAAACTGGTTCCAGTATTCCAGTACTTCAGATTTACTTCTGTACAAAAGGACACTGAGAAGCAGCCTTTGTATCTTTCTGGGGAGCTGCTCTAAGTTGCTCTATTAAATAATTTTTAAAAGTGGCTCTAAAGGGTGTCTGAAATGGCAGCCTGTCGAGGGCATAAAGGGAGTTATTTGTGAGTTAGCAGTCCAAGGTTATTTAACTCCAAAACTTCTGCACTTGCCTTGCAAAACTGCATCCAAGAAAATCTTTTCTTTGGAAAGAAATATGAAAAAAGGCTTCTGTTTTCCATGAGTTGTGAATTGTGCTCTTGTCTAAGCTGATTATTTTATTTATTCCAATAATCCTCTCTTCCAGAATAAAGAAAAATTAATTGTCTTCCTATTTCCATAATGGTTTGCCCTTCAGACAGTTGCCAGGCAAAGTGCTTAAAACCTGAAAAGAAAAGATAGTGAATGTTTAAAATCACTGAGATACTGTAGGAACATGTTTGTATTTTAATAGGGTGCTATGCAAGTACTCCCAGAGAGTGCTGTTTGCTCTGTGTAGGATTATGAGGGTTTGGGTTTTTTTTTGCTTCTGGATGTGAAAATGGGGTCAAGCCTGCTGTGGTAGATAGCACAGGTCTTAGGTAGGATTTTCCTACCAATATGGACTGCCAGCAATTGAAGCCCTAAAATTATCTGGCTTTAATGGGGAGCGCTGCCCTGGTCTGTGTTTGCTGGGAAGGTGGTTTTGGTGCAGTCAGTGCCTGGAGATGGGCAAGGATTTCATTCCTTACAGGTGTCATGGAACAAGATTTTCCCTGCAAGAGCTTTTTACTGACACCTACCTGGCTTCTGGTTATTTTTAACTTTGTCTGGCTGCAAAAAAAAAACCCTACCTGCTTCATCTGGGAAAATGCTGGAATGCCTCCTTAAAAGTCTCAAAAGTGACCTAATATCCAGTGATGAATCTTAGAGGTAATTTAGAGCTTTTGTGGGTGCATTGGTTGAGGGAGTTTCATATTTTATCAGCTGACATGTTTAGTTTCCAGACCAGGCTGAGTGTCTGGGGCCCCTGACCAGCTGGCCACTCTGGCACAGCTCCAGATCTAGACCAGCATCAGGGGCTGCTGAACCTGCCCTCTGCTTTGCTTCCCAGTTTTATTCCAACAAGCTTTGAGAAATATTTGAAAACTTGGAGCTAGGGATGGCTGTGCTTCCAGTGGGGGGTCATGCTGAGAGGAGAAGCACAGAGTTTAGGTAAGGAAGAGGGTTTGGTTTTGGGTTTTGTCGTTGGGGACAGTTTCAGTGCTGTGTGTCAGCACAAGGAGCCAGGTGGGAATAAATTCCTCCTGTCTGGTCTATGTCTCCCTCTCCCCTCATGTGAAATTGCTCCCAAGGAGCAGAATGCAATGTGTGAAGAGAAGAGAGAAGGGCAGG
>NW_008610661.1:0-5228 GCF_000691845.1 Merops nubicus | reverse complement strand
TTCCCTAGCACTTAGTCCAGCTAATAGTAATTTGTCTGACTTGGCTGCTGCAGTAATCCCATAAGGCACCCACTGGGAGAAGGCTGGGCACAGAGGACCTGTGGCCCCTGGGTATTTCCATTAGCCCAAGAACACCTGCCATCATCTGTTGCATTTACAGCCAGAGTCGTGCTGCTGTCTCTGGTCCCTCACTCTGAGAAGGACCTTGAGGGCTGGAGCGTGGCCAGAGAAGAACAACGAAGCTGGTGAAGAAGGATCTAGAACACAAGTCTTATGAGCAGCAGCTGAGGGAGCTGGGGGTGCTGAGCCTGGAGCAAAGGAGGCTCAGGGGAGACCTTCTGGCTCTCCACAGCTCCTGACAAGAGCCTGGAGCCAGGGGGGTGTTGTTCTCTTCTCCCAAGGAACAAGCAATAGGACAGGAGGAAATGATCTCAGGTTGCTTCAAGGGAGGTTTAGGTTGCACATGAAGAACAATTTATTCCCTTGAGGGTTTCCAAAGCCTGTTCCAGGCTGCCCAAGGCAGTGGTGGAGTCCCCATCCCTGGAGGGGTTTCTAAGCCATGGAGATGTGGTGTGAGGGACACGGGTTAGTGGTGACCTGGTGGTGGTGGGTTAACGGTTGGACTTGATCTTAAAGTCCTTTTCCAACCAGAATGATTTTACTCTAAGATTTTAAATGTCATAAACCTGGCAGGAGAATTCATCAACATGAATCCTGACAAACTTTGATTTTGCCAAAGACTGTTTTCATTTCACTCTCTTTACTTTTAATAGGAGTGATCCCTGTCTCCACCCTATTCAGAAGCCCTGGGGAGGGTGTAGGTGTTGGCTGCAGCATAAACCCAGTTGTTTTGTGGTTGGGTCTGTAGCTGCTGTGGACTGCTGTTCCTTGCTCTTGGTGCACCCAGCTCCTTACACATAGCATGGAAGAAGTTATTCCAGACAGAGAACACTCAGGTGGCCACCTCCTGGCTGTTGAAAGCTGCTGTTGGTTTCAGTTTTTCAGTCTCTTAAATCACAGATGGAGCTGCAGTTCCAGGTAGCACAAACCCCTAGAGCTCATTGAAGTAGGTGAAAACTCTCCACCTTACAGCAGGTCTGGTCCTGGTCCGTAGGCAGCGTGAGCTCCGTGGGCATGCTGTGGAAGGAGCAGCCTGAACTTACCAGTCATGCAGAGCCTGGTGTGAAAGATCTCTGTGCTTGCTGGCGTGGTTGCCAGAAGGGCTTTTGAAATGGCAAAGGTGGTGAAGTGGTGGCAGGGCCTGGGGGAAGACGTGTGTCCCTTCCGACAGCGTGGCAAAGACTGGAGGAGTGGGTGTTGGTGGCTCTGGTTGGCCAGGCACCTTCCTCATGCTCCAGGCATCTCCAGGGCTAGGCAGTGACCTGTGGGGCTTTTTCAAATGAGGAGAGCTTTCTAGACACAGCCTTTTCTCCTGATCTTTTGATGGCTCCTTGCAGAGTAACCATGTTTGTTAGCTGGGGGCTGTTCCTAGTCCCCTGAGACAATACTGCTTTTGAAAATTAATATTTTTTTTTTAGTTGCCTCCACTGTGCTGATAATCTTGTCCTTTTGTCTCCTGTTCCCCGGGGGAGTTTTTGACCTTCATGGATCTCATTCTGATCCCTGCTTGTGAACATAAATCCCAGGTTGCTGATGAAGTCTGATGCACTGCAGCATCTCTGATTGTGCAGGGAGGGAAGGAGCTGGTGCCCTGCCACAACAGCAGAGCATTAAACATTTTCCTTGGGCTCAGGGCATCCAATCTTCCTTTCTCTGTTTCCCCTGACTACCTGAAGGAAGAGAAGTTGATTGTATTTGGGTCCTCCAGAGTATTTTCTTTTGGTCTTGTGGTTAGGGTTGATGATTGCATAGCACCAACAGTCTCCCCTCCCTCTCCCAGCACGCTGGGTTTGGTATTACATGTGCTCAGGAGGTGGTTGAAGGGGCTAACAGGTCTCCATCATTAACGGTGAGCCTGTAAGTGAAGGGTTGGTCCCAGCAGGTTCACTGTATGTTCTAGTCTTTCATCATCTGGAGCTCATGGATAAGAATGTTATGGGAAGTAGGTGGTGGGAGGTGCAACCCTGTCTGTGTGGCCTGTTCAGCTCTTCCTGGTGAGCAACTGCCCCAAGAAATTCCCATGTAGTCCTCCCGCTTGGTGGGACCAATTTGTTTTGACCGTGCTGAGAAGGAGTCTGGGCTGACTGGTTTTTCTGGTGATTTTTCTTTGTGATGAGCTGGTGTTCCTGAGGTGGCAGCTCCGAAGGCATCTTGTGTGTGAGCTGCAGGTGGAAGAGTGGTCTTCACCTTTTGTCAAAGGCTCATGGCCTTTGTGGAGACCACCTTTTGTCTTCAAGACCACCACAAAAGGTGGTCTTCACAAAGACCATGCATCTACTAGGCTGTAACTCTGGGGGGAAAAAAAAAAGCCACCTTTTTCTCTTACATTTGTAAGATCTGTAGTGTTGTTTGCTTTGAATGTTTTCTTTTCCTTTTTCATGGCTGTGGTTTTCTTTGTCTCTGTGCACCTACAACGTCACGGCGCTGAGCATGAGTGTGAACTATAAACTGAGAGCCATCTGTGAGGGCTGGGGGTGGGGAGGAGGGGCAGGCGTGCCTCCCAAAACCTGCTTAAAAATCAGACTGCTGGGTCTGGAGTGACAGTTCAGGAGTAGCTCCTTGTCTGTTCGCTTCTCCCTGGGGTCTGGGAACTCCCAGGGGCTGTGTAGGCTGCAGCAGGAGATGGACACGTGGATTTGGAGTCTCCCAAGCCCATGGGGCTGGGCTGGGTCCACTTTTTGTTTTGTTGCTCTCCCCACAGAGCTATTGTCTGGCGAGACACCGAGAGACCTTTGCTATTGATTCTTTCTCTGGAGAGAGAGCTGGAGTAATCTACAGAGCCTGCTGTGTATGCCAGTGTGTGTGTGTCCATATATTTTATACATCAGATTGACTGAACAAACTTTCCTTTCTGAGTGACTGCTGCTGTTGGAAGCAGGTGGAAGAGTTGCCTTGGCTGAGATGATGCTCATTGGGCCTTTTTGAGATTTCCAGGGCTCAGGACAAAAATGAGGAATGGATGATTTAGATTTGGGGAAAAAAAAACAACAACAAAAATCCCCAGACAAAAAAAAAATCACTATCACATTTCAAATCTTCCATCCATCCCTCCCTCCCCCCCTTCCAAATGTGCTTTTTAAAGAGTTACAAATGCTTGTTGGCATAGAAACTACAGAATCTGAGTGAAGCATGCGAATGAAAAAAGAGCCATTCTGCCTGAGCAACATGGACTGAGCCTCTGCAAAGGTGGCTAAAATCTTTCAAGGGGCAAAGAAGATTGTCCAGATGTTGCTCAAATTATAATGGCACTAAATATTTTGTTTTCTTTCAATTTGCACTTAAAAAAAAAATACTTGAAATATAAGGAGTGCAGATCCAGTACCAGTGGGCTTTCTTTTCTTGTTAAAGAATTTGTAGTCCAAAAATATTGCTAAAATCTGTTTGGCTCCAAGTAGTGCCAAATCATCATTAAAACATGTGGATATTTCTGTGGCTTAATCTGTTAGAAATGCATTCAGGATCCAGTTATGTTAAATTAAGCAACAATATTGGCCTGGATGTTGTTTGAAATATTAAATGTGGCAGTCGGAACACCAAGCAAAATGTTTGCACATTTTAATGGCTCAATGAGTAATTTCTTTTATTTTACTCTGAGGAATGACTTGAGAGCCTTTAAAAACTGTCCCCAGTCTCCTCAGTTCACCTCCTTCCCTCTGCCAGGCTCTGGGAGCAGCTCAGCCTCCTGGCTCCTTGATCCCCCTTCCCTTGTGGGGCCACGATGGGATGGGATGGGATGGGATGGGATGGAGCAGAGCTGGGGGGTGTCTGGGGGATGCTGCTCCCTTTGAGCATGCTCCTCACCACCACCCGTGGTGCAGAGCTTGTGGATGTGCCAGTGCAGGCCTCCAAAATCCTTGATGGGGATCTAAAAACCCAGCACAGCCGAACAGAGGAACACATCGGCTTTGCTTGAGAGGTGTTTGCCATAGAATGAATCAGTCAGAACAGTTTGGGTGGGAAGGGGCCTCTCAAGGTCATCCAGTCCAACCCCCCTGCAGGGACAGGGACATCCCCAGCTAGAGCAGGGTGCTCAGAGCCCCGACCAACCTCCCCTGGGATGGTTCCAGGGATAGGGCAGTGACCACCTCTCTGGGCAGCCTGGGCCAGGGGCTCACCACCCTCAGCATCAAAAATTCTTCCTTTTCTCTAGTCTAAATCTCCCTCTTTTAGTTTAAAACATCACCCCTTCTCCTCTCCCAGGAGGCCCTGATAAAAAGTCTGTCCCCATCTTTCTGACAGGCTCTTGAAGTCCTGTCAGGTCCCCAGAAGGTCTCCCTGGAGGCTTCTCTCCAGGCTGAACAGCCCCAGCTCTCTCAGCAGCCCAGGCTGCAGATTGTGAGGGCGTTTCTTCTTGCCCAGGATTTCTGTCTTCTTATTATCTTCTTTTCTCTGAATTGTTGATTGCTTTGTGGTGAGGCAGGGCCCCTTCTCTGCCTTGATTCAGACGTGGCCGTGCTGAGGAAGGGCTCTGGATCCGTGGGGACATTCCTCCTCTGGATCCATGGGGTCATTCCTCCTTTGGATCCGTGGGGACATTCCCCAACTGGGGGCTGTGGGGACATTCCCCAGCTGGGGGCTGTGGCAAATGTGGTGCTGGGCTGGCTCCTAATGGTGTGGGGCGACTGCTGGTTCTGAAATCCAGCACATGGCCAAAGGAATTCCCTGTCAGTGCCTGGTTCCTTGCTTGGGGTTGGAAATGAGGGTACTCGGGAGATTAGCAGGGGTTTTTATCCTTTTTTTTTTCTATGGCCTTTTGTTTTGAGGCCTTTTGACTTGCCTGGCAAGCTGTGTTGTGTAGGAGCACCTTGCCCGTGGTCCCCAGCAGGGTGGGTGGAAGCTGACAAAGATCACACCCCTTTCTTGTCAGGCAAAAAACCAGCAGCGTGCAAGGTGGGGAGGCTCAAAATTCAACCATGCTTTACTTTTTTTCTTTTCCTCTTCAGTATCAAGTGTGTAGTTTTCTATGGGCTAGTTTGATTTGTTTGTTTTTTTTTAACAAAAACAACACTGAAGCTTCACCTTAATTTCCTTTATTAATTTAATATGAAGAATAAACAGTATATGATGGTAAATAATGGCTGATAATGGATAGATAATGGATTGATAAC
>NW_008610660.1:3822-4233 GCF_000691845.1 Merops nubicus | reverse complement strand
GCTCCTGCCGCTGGGGGTGGGGAAAGAACAGAGAAAAGCAGCACCAGGGACTCTGCTGAACTTTTGCCCCTGCGTGAAATAATAAGGTTGTATTTACCCAGCATCTGGATCTCCAAAAATAACCCGCTAAATTTAGCTGTTGTTGATATGTTGTCACAGCTGAGTTCTTCTCTCTCTACACAAAATCTCTTGCACTGATTCTGTTGGTTTGTAGCCCAAGCACGAGCCCTTTGTGCCTCGCCTGGCGTGTGCCTGTGTGTTTGGTGCCCTGGTTTTCTTGGGAGAAGATGAAGATTGGGATCTGTTTTTCTGTCACTGCCTGAGCGGGTTGGAAGGGCGAGAGTGGGGGTTGGCAGGGTGGGTGCTGTGGGTTTGCAGGGAACAGCCCCGGGGCTGTGCTCCCGCTGCAGA
>NW_008610660.1:432-3810 GCF_000691845.1 Merops nubicus | reverse complement strand
GTGGGGTGGGGTGGGATGCTGGACGTGGCTGCAGGGACCCGTCTGTGGGGACTCCTGCAACTCTCTGAGACATCACTGCCTGTTACGTGGTGGAAAACACAGTCACGGCCCCGAGTGCTGGGCAGAGGGCTGGGAAGTACAGAAGCTGAGGAGAATGTGGTTATTAGTGGTTTTGGTGTGACTTGCCTTGGCCCTGCCCGCGGGGTCAGGCTCGGGTTGGGCTGGTGACTCACGCTCAGACACCAACCTGGGGTCCCCCTGGGTGGGTGGCAGCCCCCGGCCCGGCCCTGTGGGTGCTGGCCTGGGAGCAGCAGCACCCAGCCCGTGCTCCAACTGGCTCTGCTGCTCTTCTCGTTACTTTTCATGATGGAAGAGGATCGTTCCTCAAATCTTCTCCTTTTCTTTTTGTTATAGCCTCCGTGGCCTTACTCCTGGGCACTCTCCTGTCGCTGGGAATTGATCCCTTGCCTGGCTGGTGTAAAGTGCCTTGTGATCAGCTATAAGTAGTAAAAAAGATAAAAAAATTACAGTTCCTAAACAAGAATTTAGGTGCTAAAAATGACCCTGCCAAGGCAGCTTCAGAGCAAACAAAAAGTTTATTCCCCTTTTCTCGGGAGCTGGGGAGAGCATCCCCCGAGGCTTGCGACACGATCTCCAGCGTTTCCTCTTCAGCCTCCTCAGTGAGCCCTGAGGTTATTTTGGAGCCGCTGAGCTCTCCTGCTTACCCATACTGCTTTAATTTCCCCTCCGAGGCAGGCTGGTGCTGAGGCCCCTGGCAGAGCCAAGGCTGCAAGCTCTGCCCGTCGCCGTGGGTCTCTGGCTGGGGGTATTTACAGAGCCGGGCACAGAGGGACGCCCTCGGTTAATTACCCGAGGCAGCCGTTAATTGCCGTTAATTGCCGTGGCAGCGGCAGGGGCGTGCAGAGGGCAGGGCTGTGCAGAGAGCTCCCGCTCCTGTGTTGCCCCCCAGCAGTTTGAGACGCTCGAGGGTTGTTCTTGTGTCACCTCTTGGGGTGCAAGCGCAGGGTGGGGGTCACGCTCCCCCTACCCCCCACCACTGAGCCCTCTGTGGAACCAGCCAGAAACGGGCAACCAAAAAAGACACTTGACAAGAAAATCAGACTCAACACTTGAGTTTTTCCAATAAATGATGATAGGGAGATGATTTGTCGGAGGCGAGAGGCCCCTCCAGCCCCCGAAATGAGGCCGTTTCTGTCCTTATTCCCCTTCTGCTGATAAAAGTTTCTGTGACTGAGCCCAGCGACGGCTGCAGTAACCGATCCCCAGCCCCCAGCTCATCTCTGTCCTTCTGGGGCTTTAATTGCAGGGTCTGGAAGCTTTTCTGTTTCCTGTAGCTAACCAAATGCAGATTCTGAACAGCAGGATCCCATCACGAATTGGGGGATTTTCTTTGAAGGGCAGAAAGGAGGAGCCTTAGAAAGCAGGTTTTTCCTCAGGTCAGCTGGAGGAGCGCAGGGAGGGTGCTGGGAAGAGGCCCCTTTGGCCAGGTTGTGCCCCGGGTGTCACCAAGTTTTTCCCGTGGCAGCAAGGAGCGATTGAGGCAGGCTGGAAAGAAACCACAGGCAAGAAAGTACATTCATATCTGCGTCCCCTGGGGAGTTTGCAGGAGACCAAAAGGATCAGGAGGGAAGTTTTGCGTGTGGCTACTTCCTTGAAATGATAATGAGAAAGTACCTGGGCAGGTTTTGGCCTCGGGAGCAGAGTGAGCCCAGGTGTGCTGGTGCTGGTGCTGGCTGGGCTCAGACCACTGGGTGACTCCGCTCTTGGTGGGTGCAGATGAGATGTGGGACACGTGAATCATCAGCACATTGACCTTCAGCTTGGTGCCAGGCAGCCCTTGGTGCCTGACCCTGGCAAGAGCTGAGCTGGTTCACAGACACCGGGATTCCTGGGGGAAAGCAGCCCCAGCATTGCCACAGAGCCCTGGCTCCTCTCCCTCCTCCTCCTCGCTCTGCATCTCAGCCTGTGGAAGGCAGGAGGGACCAGCCCGGCTCTCTGCTGGGGGGATTGCCTGGCCCAGTCTGGGGGGCTGAGGAAATAGAGGGGGTGCATACAGTGATGGGAAGGAGCAAGGTGGGGCTGCTGGTGGAACGTGGGCTTCATCAGAGTCAGTGCAGGGGGATGCAAAAGGCAGAACACGGCCTCAAAACATGGGCTGAGAGGGTTTGCTTTATTCTCCTTTCGGTCTCAAACGGTGTGAATTTGGTGATGCTTGTGTTGGAGACTGGTTCCTCCTGCTGTCAAACGATCCCACTGGGAATGGCCCAGCACGCTTGGTGGACATGGGTTATTCCTCCAGGATGGGGAGCTGGGCTTGGTTTGTCACAGCGAGGTGAAAATGGAGTTTTCCAAAGAGCTGCTGGACCCCGTGCAGGTGATGTTGACCCCCTCGGTGCAAACAGTGTCATCTCCTGGCAGGCTGCTGTGGGCCATGTGTGGATTGGGGAACCTGGTTCTTCACCCTCCCCTTGCTGGTACTGCTGGCACGGGGGGGACCAGCAGCAGCAACCCCCTCGACACAGCAGGAGGAGGCTCTGGTGTGGGTGGCTGAAGCAGGAACACTGCTGGTAATTGAGCTGGTTCTGCCCTCGTCGCCCGCCAACGTCTTTACCTTCCAGGGGATGGAGGCTTTTTGCTCTGGTTTAATCCGGGTTCCTCAGATGACTTCCTGCTGTTTCTCTGAGATCTGTGGCTGCTGTTTTAATTGCCAAGAGCTCTGGGCCAGACACAGGACCCTTGTTGCACCAAGTCAGCTCCCATGAATGATGCTGTTGTGCATGTCTCTGAGCTTCTCTTTTCCTCCCTCTTGCCCTCCTCCCTTGGAAGCTGGGGAATTCAGGCTTGGTGAAATCCTGCCTGCTGTCCTCGTGCAGCTGGCGACAGCAGCTCCATCTGCCACTCACTCTGTGCCAGTTACCT
The DNA here is from genome assembly GCF_000691845.1 of Merops nubicus. NCBI lineage: Eukaryota > Metazoa > Chordata > Aves > Coraciiformes > Meropidae > Merops > Merops nubicus. Next base: position 870 of record NW_008610660.1, on the reverse strand, counting down.
TCTTTCCCCTGGTTTTCCCCTTGTAAACAGGGATATTGAAGCTGTCCTCCTGGGCCGGAGCTGGCGCGTGCTCCACGCTGGCGCTTACCCTGTGCCGAGGCTGGTGCTGGGGTGCTGGAGTGTCCCTTGGGTGGCCCAGGCTGGCTCCTGGGACGTGCCTCCTGTGGCTGAAGGGGTGCAGAGGGCGTGCCAGGAGAGCTGGAGTCAAGGTGGATGGAGCAGACAGAGGTGGTTTCTGGGTTCCTGCACTTCAGAGAGTAGGGAAGCGATCGTGCCCCTGGACTCAGCACTGGGGAGGCCACAGCTTGAGGACTGGGGTCGGTTTTGGGTGCCACAGGATAAGACATTGAGGTGCTGAAGTGAGTCCAGAGAAGGGCAATGAAGCTGGTGAGGGGTCTGGGGGACGTGGCTTGTGAGGAGCAGCTGGGGGAGGGAGGT
>NW_008610660.1:0-401 GCF_000691845.1 Merops nubicus | reverse complement strand
GGCTGGAGAAGGACAGGCTGGGAGGGGAGGCTTGACTGCTTGCTACAGCCCCCTGAGAGGAGGCTGCAGTGGGGTGGGGGTTGGTCTCTTCTCCCAGGGCAATAGGATGAGAGGAAATAGGCCTAAATTGCACCAGGGGAGGTTTAGATTGGATATTGGGAAGAATTTTTTTCCTGGCAGAGTGGTGAGGCCTTTGCCCAGGCTGCCCAGGGAGGTGCTGGAGTCCCCATCCCTGGAGGGGTTCAGAAAACGTGTGGACGTGGCACCTGGGAACGTGGTTTAGTGGTCATGGGAGCGCTGGGTCGATGGTCGGACTTGATGATCTCAGAGTTCTTTCCAGCCTCAAAGATTGTACGGTTCTGTGTGGGCAGGAGCAGGCAGGGCCCCGTGCCTGCCGTGGG
>NW_008610659.1:0-10376 GCF_000691845.1 Merops nubicus | reverse complement strand
CGGAGCTTCGCAGGACCCGACTCGGGTCTCTCCGATGCTCCGGGGACATCCGACGGGGAGAGAGCACCCAGCCATCCCGGGAACTGGGAGGAGTAATCCGGGCTTGGGGAACCCGTGTCTGGGAGTGAGGAAACGAGGTGAGAAACCACCCGGCAGGGAGCTGCCGGTGCAGGGCAGGGGCTCGGACAGGGCAGGGGCTCCGGGGAGCCGGAGCCCTCCGTCTGGGTAAAGCTGTCCAGGGATTCCTGGGGATCGATCCAGGGCTGGCCAGGCAGCAGCCTGGACCCTGCTGGGGACCACAGCAGGGCTCGTCATCGGGCAGCGGGGCCAGTGCTCTGCTGTTTGGGCTGTGTACCTTGCCTATCTGGCAAGGAGACAGGGGCCAGGGGGTGCTCTGAATGGGAAAAGGGGAGCCCTGGTTTAGTGCTGGGACTAGGAAGGGGCCTTTTGCCTCTGCATTGCCAGCTCTGCCCCAGCCATACTCTGCATGCTGTGGTGAGAACAATTTTTGGATCCCTGGAGGTTTCCTCAGGGAGCTGTCAGGAGCTGCAGCACAGCACCCTGCAGCAGGCAGGACTGAGCCTCGCCACCCCACCCAGCTGCACCCTCCCCAACACCTCCCTGTCCTCCTTGGATGGGATGGGTAGGGGATAGCAAGAGTGCAAGGTGGGGGCCGCAAGGGTGGAGGAGAGGTGAAGACTGTGGCTGTACACTGGGGAGAAGACACCCCCACACCTTGGTCCCAGGATGGGGGATTTGGAAATAGAACACCTTGGAAAGATCCGGGCTCGTATGCCTGGACTGGGGTGACTGAAAGGGATTTGGTGGAATGGGGATGGATGGGCAACAGTTGTGTCCTGCTTCTTCCAGAGCAAGAACTGGGGGACACCAGATAAAATAGGTGGGACAGAGTGGTTCTTTGTGGGACATGTAGCTGAGCTGCGGGACTGTCTGCTGCAGGGGTCATAGGTGCTAAACCTCTATATGGGATCCAAGCACCTTTAGACAAAATAGTGGCAGAAAAGGGCAGGGAGGAGGATGAAAGGCAGACACTGCCTCTGCCGCAGGTGGAGCCTGTGCTGTTAGGGTCAGGAGCAGGGATCTGCAGGTGGTGCTGCTTAGGATGGAGTGGGAGGAGTGGAGGGTCTAGGTAAGTGCAGAGCTGCTCTGCAGGGTGACTAGGTCCCAGAGGTGGGACTGTTCATCACCCTAAGGTGATGGGACCAGAGGCAGGGGTCCTCTCTTCTCACGACCTCTGGCCAGACTCAGTGGTGCCAATCCTTGTGCCTCACCATGGGCTTGTCCAGGTGGGCCAGGCTCCTGCACGGACATGGCCAAGCACAGGGGCATCTTGGGTGTTCCTCAATGCAAGCCGTGGGTGCAGTGGCCATGGCTGAGAGAGGACACTTTTCCTTGAATAAAAGCTACAGCAGACCCTGCCCTTCCCTGGTCTCTCCCTCCCTTATACCTGTCTGTCTGCACCTGCCAGGGGTGCCGGTCAGAGCAATGTTGCACCCCAACTTCAGTTCACCATGGAGTCATCCGTGCAGGGCATAAGAAAAACTGTTCTTGGAGATGGGCAGGGGCTGTGCTGTGACACTAACTCAGTTTCAAGCAGAGGTGGCAGTGAGGAATATTGGTGCTGGGAATTGATCTAGATACTGCCAAGATAGTGCTTTCTTGGGGCTGCAGATGAAAGAACGAGTCCAGATCCTCACACGAGAGCAAATGAGCAGGTGCTCATCTCCAGTGGAGTATGAATGAGGGTGGGAGGGACACGGGGACCCTGGATCCAAGCTCACTGCAGCCTGTGTCGACCTCTGAACATTCCTAACCCTGTGCAGAAGTGCAGGGGCATCCTCTCTTCCTCTTGCTTGGGGGCAGGATGGGCTGTAAAGGAGACAGGAGCTTCTTACCATTTCCTGTGTCTCTAGAGCAGGGAAGATGCAACGAGGTGCATCTGAAACCTGGGTCCGGGAGGGACAACATAGCAGGGAGTTGAAGAGACCCAGGCACATCCTGCCCTGCTCCTCGTGCCCTGAGAGGGAGCTTTAACCTCTCTGGGGCATGGCCTTGCAGGCAGTGGGCAGATCCAGCTGTGGCAGTTCCTGCTGGAGCTGCTCTCGGACCGGGCCAACCTGAACTGCATCGCCTGGGAAGGCACGAACGGGGAGTTCAAGCTGATCGACCCTGACGAGGTGGCGAGGCGCTGGGGTGAGAGGAAGAGCAAACCCAACATGAATTATGACAAGCTGAGCCGTGCACTGCGCTACTACTACGACAAGAACATCATGACCAAGGTCCACGGCAAACGCTACGCCTACAAGTTCGACTTCCATGGGCTGGCGCAGGTGTGCCAGCCAGCCACCCCTGATCACACCCTCTACAAATTTCAGGGCAACCTGGCTCCACTGCCCTTCTCAGGCATCTCCAAACTCAACCTCATGACCTCGGGGGTGACGCCGGCTGGCTTCTCCTACTGGCCTGGCTCCAGCCCATCCCTCTACCCTGGGCATGGGCTCCAGCCCTCTGCCTCGTTCAGTGCCATGGCAGCATCCCACCTCAACAACATGAACAACCATTACCATTAGAGGCTTGGCTATGCCAGGCGGACCTCCCTGTCCCTGGCAGTATGGGGCTGTGGAGCTGGGGAGCTCATCAGGGAGGAATGGGTGGCAGGATCATGCCCTGCTCGGGGGGTGGGGGGAAGGGGTGTTTGCAGGGTAGTTGGGTTGGTTCCCTGATGTGGGTGGCTGGAGGAGGGAAGCCAGCTAAATTTAGGATGAAGAGGAATCCATGATCCTGGGAATAAACCTGGATACCTAAAGTGGGATGTGAATGGAAGGAAAAAACGTGGCTCTCCTCCTGGCAGGGACCATGCTCCCCCCCCCCCCCTTCCTTTGCAACATGCCACTTACCCCATGAATGTCCTTAGCTTTGCCCCCAGCTTGTGCCTGCCCTCCTTTCTTCTTGTAGAGGAGTCAGGAGCTGGGATCCCAGAGCATCTGTGTCCAGGGGTAAGGGTCCTACTGGGCAGGGAAAAGGGGACCCTCCTTGCTGTTTCTTGGTCCCTCACCTTTGCGTCCAAATCCTTCCTTTCCTCCATCCCTCCTATACCTCTTGTCAATGGTTTCCTCCAGACTTCAGTGGAAGCCTTTATCTGGAAAGCAGATGCCCTTTATGGGTCAACTCCTGCCCAGGGAAGGCCTCTAAGCTTGGAGGTGGCAAGGTCAGGTGTGGGGGTACTGCCAGCCCTCAGGGCAAGGACAGAGCCTGGAGGCAGCAGAGCCTGGCCTGGGCAACTTTGCCCTCTCCCCAGTGCCAGAGGACCACAGAGCAAACCAGGACAGTCCTTGACACCATGCACACGAGCCCCTGTCCTGATGGTCACTTCCAAGCTTAATGCTCCAGTTTTACTGTGGCGTTATCCTCTCCTGTGCAGGGTTTGGTGGGACACCCTCCATGGGTGGGGACATTCCCCAGGGACAATGTGGGGTGGAAGGTGGAGCAGGAGAAGGGATGACAGCATGGCTGGGAGGCCTGGGCACCAAGGCATTCTCCCTCTGAGTCCAAGGAGGTGCCCCCATCCTTCAGAGCAGGACTTTGGCCCAGTGGATGCAGAGGAGCTGGGTGTGCTGGACTGCGTTGGCTGAGGGGAGGGACTGGTCTTCAATAAAGCAGAGGTGCTGTGACCTGTGTCCTCTCGTGTCTGCAGGCAGCTGACAAGAGGGGAAACCACCCAACAAATCCCTTCCCATCTGAGCCAGAGTATCTGCAGGGCTGGGGTGGGGACGCTGTGGCCACGCTGCTGCACCACTTCTTCTCCAGGCATCACCTCTGGCTCTTACAGATCCCTGGAGGTGGGGCAGAACTGGAAACCTCTTGACTTCTTGAGGCACCCCTCCAGGGGAGCCATGTACCCTCTTCCCAGACTGGCAAGGGGATGGGGCAGCTGGAGGCAAAGAAGAGATGCAGCTGGAGATGTCTGCCACCCTACCATGATCCAGAGGAATTTGGGATGCTAGAAGCCAGATGTCTTGTAACCCACAGAGACCTGTTTAACCAGCTCTGGGCAGTGCACTGAGGCCCATCACATCCTGGTCGTGCAGCGGGTGTCCCTGCTGGGCTGTGCTGTGCCAGGAGCAGGGAGGCCTCGTATGTGAGGCTGGTGCGGAGGTGAGGAAACAAAGCTTCAGAAACGTGCCCATGGAGCCGCTGGTGCCCGTGGTGGGTGGTGTGGGTTCAGAGACTGCTCTCTGCCTGCCCCCACCTTGGGGCTCTGTTGCCCATCTCACCCCCACTGGAGGTGCAGGGTGCCAGGGCTGGCAGCCAGGCTTAATGCAGGGATCAGATCAGCTGTGCAGGGGGGTGCCACACAAGTACCTAGCCCATGGACTGGGTGGGCAGCCCCCAGCCCTTCCCCCTGCACCCCTCACATCAGAACATCCCCCAGATCTGGGGGCTTGTGCTGCCCACTCTGCATCCCGCCAGGGTCTGGTCACTCTCATCGCCTTGGTGACATCTGCTTGGACACATCCTCACTGCCCTAATCAGCTTAAGGGAAGGGGATCTGATGTCAGTGTCTCCTGGGGAGGGCTCAAACTGTGGAATGAGGGGCCTGATGCTGCCAGCAGGGAATCAATGTGTGGGAAAGTTGCTGCAGGGACTGGGGAGGGTCCCTCCCGGGGGCAGGGGGTGGTTCCTGAGCATTGTACTCTGATGCCTGAGGATGGCAGGAGGTGAAGTGAGGCAGGGGAGAAGGAGTAGCTACCCCCATACAACCAGCACTCAGGCTGGAGACATGCTCCCCCCAAACCTGGCCTTGCAAGGGCAAAATGAGGAGGCTGGCCACAACCGAGTCCCTCAGAGCTGGGGCAGGGGGCTGAATCCCCACGGGGGGGAGCGTGGTCCGGGGCTTAGGTAACTGCATGACGCAGAGCAGTGCACGGATTAAGAGATGTGGGTCACTAGTATCTGCCCCCGCTCCCATCCAGCTCCTGTCCCTCTGCCCGTACCTGCTTTTTTTCCATCCAGCTCCTGTCCCTCTGCCAGTACCTGCTCCAGGGAAGCCCAGGTGAGCCCAGTTCTCTCCTCATTCCCTGCCCTGCAATCCGGGCCCCTGCTGGACGGGAGGCTGGACATCCTGGGGAAAAAGGGAAGTTACCTTTTTAGGAGGGGAACGACCTCTGCACATCCCCAGTGCAACAGGCTGCAGCTGAGGGCTTACCTTGCCCTGCTCTGAGCTCACCTGGCACGGTCCCCCTCCTCTGTCCCCAGAGTGCCACCCCAAAAGCTGGGAACCAGACCCTCACTCCCCAGGAACAGCAGCCAGGAGGGAAAGTGGGGGAGACACTCATGCAGGACTGCACTAGCGATGCTCCCACCTGCCTGAGGGTGCAGCCAGTGTCACCATGGCAACTCGGGACACTCCCATCCTCAGGTCCCACTGGGAGCAGCCCCTACACCCCACGCTGTGCTCACTGGAGTGGGCGACAGAGCATTCCCCCCCGTCCAACCCTGCCTCCCCACTCCCCAGAGCCCCGGCTGACCCAGCCCACCAGCAGCGCTGCTTTCTTCAGTCACCAAAACTGCCGGCTCAGAGCAGACTGCAGCAAAATCCTGCCAATGGGTGAGCAGGGCCGAGCCCAGCGCGGCTCCCCGCAGAGCACCGGCCCTGGCCCCCACCGGGGGTGCCCAACTGGGGTGCTGATGGGGGAGCGCCGTCTCCTGCAGCGGGGTGCGCTAGCCGGGTGGGGAGCTCGTCCTAGGTGGCTGGCAGCAGGGAGCATGGGCCCGGTGCACCCCCGGGCTCCAGACCTACCTGTGAGGAGGCTTCAAGTGCCCTGCCCGGGATGAGATGGAGCAAGACAGACCCAAAGGCCTCAGCCTGTGCTGGGAAGGGCAAGGGAGCAGAGCACGTGGCCTGGCAGCTTCTGCTGCTGCCGTGTCATTAAAGGCAGAAAGGGTTTTTTCTTACTTAAAAACAAACAAACAAAAAACCTATCTCTGTTTCTGGCTTTGCTCAGCTGGCAGGAGGGCAGGATTGAGCCCTGCCCTGCCCTCAGCCTCTTGCCAGGATGGTGGGGGGACCCCTGCAACTCCGCCAAAGCCTCCCAGCCCCACAGGAGGGGATCAGAGCAGAGATGGAGTAGCCCCTCTCCTGTTTTATCAGAGCCATGTTGCCACTTGCTACGTTTGTCAGGCTGGGAAGAGCCTTCACAGCACAGGCAGGTGATGTGTGCCCAAGGGATGCAGGCTGCCTTCCTGCCCATCCCTGCTCCCCCTCCAGCTCTCCCACTTCCCACCTATCTCCTGCTCTGGCTCCTGGGCTCGGCCCCCCCAGCTGCTGACTCATGTCCTCTCCAGACGCCACCTTTCCTTGGCCTGGCTCCCTGCAAAGCACTTCGTGACTTAGTGAGGCTCAGCCGGAGCCTGCAGGTGCAGGCAGTCGGGCCCCAAAACCCCTCATGAAGCCCCCCCCAAGGGGAGGGGACTTCCAAGAGGGGCTGCTTTCTCCTTTGCCAGAGTGCTCAGGGCTGGGGCTGTCCTGCCATGGAAAACCCCTCCAGCCTGGACTATTCTTCCCTCAGGTCCTGGATGCCCCCATGGGGAGCTTTGTACCCTGCCCTCCTCAGACCCACAGATGCTCTCGATTGAGCCCCAAGCCTTGCCCCTGCTGGCACCTGGTCTCTGGTGCCCAAGCAAGGGCTGCTGGGCAGCCTGTGTCCTGGTGCCACTCCTGCCCAGCTGTACACTGAGACCTTGGGCTCGACTCTGCTGAGGACAGGGGCTGGGCAGCAGGGAGGACTGGATTAATGTGCTAATGCCAGATTACGCTCTAATGCAGGACTTCTGATGAGGGAAGTCTTGCATTAGAGCACAGTCCAAGGGACGCACACTCCCTGGGGCAGGCTCCCCGGGACTGCCCCAGGCCACAGCTTGGTGTTGCCTGGCTGTTCCCCAAGGGACTCAGTCCTCAGGGATGACAAAGGACCATGAGACAGGCATGGGGGACAGCAAGTGGTAACTTCCATGCCCAGCTCTCAGTGGGTAGGAGGCAATGCCCCAGCCTCAGTAGCCCTGGCCCTCCACTCTGCCAGGCTCCATGGCAGAAGGATTAACTAATACGGCAGGGTTTTAAGGCATCTGTTTCTCTTTCTGTACCTGCCCCACCTTCTTGGCACAGAGCTGTCCCCAGTCTATGCTCCTCAGCCCCATACCCACCAGCCAGGAAATTTCACAGGCCACATTTTGGCTACAGCAGGGACCAAATTGTCTGCTGTTCCGCTTCCCTCAGTCTCATGCCTACCACTGGGATATCCTGGGCACAGGCAGAACTCAAAGTCTCTTACAGGTTCCCACCCCAGCCTGGATGTGTCCACCATCAGCTGAGACCCTGTGGCGGCTGTCCTGGGCACAAATACCTCATCAGCCAGTTTAGTCTAAGACAGCTCATGCTCCCTCTGTCATTTGGTGCCATCTCTCTGGGTAACTTAATCCACATCTTCCCTCCTAGACAACCCACCAGCAGCTGTGGGGACCAGAAACCTCCACCCACAGGTCATCCCCAATTCAGCAGAGCAGCAACAGCCCAACGCTGCAATGGAGTCATTGTCAGAGTAGCTCCCACAAAGGCAGAAGAGAGACTTCCCACTTCCATCTGCCTGGAGGATGCCCTATCTACCATCCTCACAGTCAAACAGAGCAGAAGGGCTTGTGCTGAAAGCTGGGCTGGGGCAGGTCCTTTGCCAGCCACGTGGGTGCTGGGTCTGCATCATCTGTAGCAGTTCCCTCCCATGGAGCAGCTCCACGTCACTTTGGGGGATGCTGCCAGCTCTTGATAGCAAGAGCACAGCTTCCCTGCTGTTTGTCCGGCAGGAGGAGGCACAGCTTGCCAGGCGGGTTGCTCCAGCTTCCTGTTGCTTCTCCATGCCCCAGTGCCACGGCCAGCACAGCCAATGCATGAAGTCTGCTCTGCAGACAGAGCAGCAGTGCAAGGCGAGTCCCACAGACCTGTCGTTCCACAAACTCGGGACAGAAACCCTCCCTTTCACAGGTGACTACACATCCTGGGGATCCACTGCCAGCCAGGATGCCTCCAGCAGCCCCATGCACCCTTGGGGAGGAAAAGAAGGAAGCTACAGCCTGAGCAGAGACCTCCCTAGGCCTGGAGGGGCTGACTTATACAGCTTGTGCCCACCTGCCCTGCTGCAACATTGGGTGGAGCAGATTGAGCATTCACTGCAAAGCGTAGAGAGGAGGCGTGCTGCTGTTGAAGGAATTTCAGACTAGGAAAGAGCTAGGGCTTCACCAATGCCCTGTGGTGATGGATCACTGTCTTGGCCCTGCTGCTCTACCTCTGAGGCCCAAACCTGATGTGAACCCCCTACCCCTGCAACCCCAGGCACAGCTGGGCCCTGCAGCTGGCAGCAAGGGGAGCTCCCCAGCCCCTCCTGAGAGGATCTCAGCCCCTCAGTGCTCCTCAGGAAGCACTGGATGGCTGCAGGGGTCACAAGTTTGAGGACAAAGTCTATCCATCCCCCTACTGCTGCACCATAGATGTCTCCTGAGCTCAGATCCCCTGGCATTGTACAGCAGCACAGGGGTCTAGCAGGTTAAAGCACACGGCTTTCAAGAGAGGAAAATACACAGTTCCCAAGCCTCAATACCATGCTCCCTGCTTGTATCCCCTACCAGCTCCCCTTTGCCTTGAGGGGAGCAGAAGGCTTCCAGGCAAGGTAAGGTTAGTGCTTCTCTTGTCCTGCTCGTCCCAGCAGCTGTACAAGGTCCTCTGGGGGAGGGAAAACCAGACATCTCTTGCCTGAGCAAGGCTCTGGCTGAGCCAGCAATGCATATTTAAATGCACGGGAGCACTTAAGCTCATCTCTCATTCCTTGACATTTCCAGAGACTCCAAGCTGTCTTCAATTACCAGTCTGCAATTAGCTCTTCCTAAATCCCCCAGTGAGGCCTAGCACTCTTAATCAATGAAACACAAGGGAGGAGGGGAAGGACATGGCCTTGCTGCAGCTGGAAGCATTTTAAAGGGCTGGGGCTTGAGGCTGGAAGGACCCTGAGAGTGTCTCTAAGGGGATCTGTAGGGTGGGAAACCTCCACCAGTGCTGGCAGGTGGTTCAGCTCTGGAGACAAGACTGTATAAAGCCCCCACGGCTGGGATAAGGGGTCACTGTACAAACACCCCCAACTGAGGCTGGAGACAGCCAGCACCGATGGCTTGGCTGTTACCCTACAATGCTGCAGACCCTACTTGCTGGATTGTGGTGCGCTACCTCGTCTCAACGTGCCTCAGTTTCCATTCTGCAAAATGCCAATAACAGAGTCAGAGCTCCCCCAGCAGCCCCACAGGAGCTCTAAGGGTCCAATTCCACCCCTGTTTAAGCCAGAGTGAGTCAGAGCCCTGACCTTCTCTAGTACAAGACATGGATATGGCCAAATTTGGGGTGAGTTGTGAGTACGTTTTGGCCCACACAGCTCACCACAAGGTCACATGAACATTGATATGAAGGCAGGGAAAAGAGCATCCATTAGGGATAGGAAGGAGGAGAGCAGCACAGGTCTCAGTGGGTTTACGCAGCCACAGAAAAGCCTTGCACAGCACCCTGCCAGGTCAGCCCCTGTCACAGGGACATCTGTGCTGTCTTCCTGGCAGCACAGCTTTGCCTGAATGAGCCAGATCGGGCCTAATTAGCAGCTCTGCTGATGCACACAAAGGTAGAGAGAATCCAGCTTACCCTCCATGACCTGCAGAGCCAGCACAGTGCTTCGTGGCTGAGGGGAGCCTGAGCACCTGGCTCAGAGGGGCTGGGAAGCACTGGATGCAGACCCCAACCCACGAATGTGTGCTGTGGACCCTGCTGAAGAAGCCCTGGCAAATTCAGTAGCCTGAAGCGTAGCAACCATCTATGAGAAAGGCAAAGCTTTTCCCTTCTCCACCTCTCTCCCTGGGGGTCTGCAGAAGCACAAGGCTGGTAACTGGGCTAGCAACACAGCTCTCACAGCGTGCTGCTGCCAGGGAAAGGAGACCAGTCCTGCAAAGCAGAGATGTAGAGGAAGGTGTGGGGGGAGCCTTAGGGGGAAAAAAAAAAAATAAAAATTGAGGTGACATGGGCGGTGGGATTCTGGTTAAATTCAGTGCAGCAGGCAGGCAGCAGGCATTTCCATCTGGAATGGAGGAGGCCAGAACAGCTCACAGGGAGCCAAGGGGTACTTGGGTGGACCAGGACTGGCCTTGGGCACAACAAATAGGGGTGAAATTTTGACCCCCAACTCACACCGGGGAGTAAAGCCTCTTTTGAAAACCAGCCCCCACCCCAAATCCCTCTTGGGAAGCAGAGGGGGCATGAGTGTGAGCTTGGG
>NW_008610658.1:1250-5726 GCF_000691845.1 Merops nubicus | reverse complement strand
GCAGGGACACCTCCCACTAGACCAGTCAAAGTTGTGTTCCTCTTACCTTACTGTCTGCAAAAATGTTTGTCACATTCATCTTATCACAGGAAACCTTTATCAAGACAGAAAGGAGAGGAGGGATCAGGATGGAGTAAACCACTGCCGGGGCTCCATCCTGACCCACTCACACACAGCCACCCCCCTGCCATCCGTCTGGCTGGGAGCTGTGCACCCTGCTCTGCACCCTCAGCACCTTCCCCTGACGCAGCATCCCTCTCGCTGCGGTGGCACAACCTGTCCCTCCCCTCAGCAGGAGCCCTACCTTCGACTCCAGGACCTTGCTCAGCAGATTGATGCTCTCCTGCAGGAACCTGGAGGTGGGCACCAGGTTGGCAGAGTGGCCCTGGCAGGCGGAGAGTGCCAGGAGGGTGAGCAGCAGCACTGGCACAGGGAGGCTCATGGCCTGCTGGGACCGACCCCCCCCTCAGCTCACCCTTTCTGGATAATTTGGTGATCGATACCTGTGTGTGCTTGGCTGGAAGAAACATCTCAATTTATGGCTGTAAAATTGCTGAACCTGCAGGAAAAACTTATTTTCCCTTAGCTGCACTTTCCAAAGATGCTCCTATCCAATTAGGACAACAGGTCTTTTTTGTAGAAGTCAAGATTTTCTGATCTTGCATTACGTTTGAACGTAGGAAATTTCCACCCTAAGATAACGCTGGTGGGAGTCAGCTGGTGTACAAAAGAAAAGTGTGTAAACCACCCAGCCTGGGGATTCTTCACCTCTCCCTGTCCAGAGACTTTCTCTGCCCGGGGAGGTGGAAGTGGCAGGACTGGGGAGCCCACGGGTCCTACCACGGGTGGGTCATGGAGCTCGGCTTCCTTATGCTCTGACTGTCCTGCCAGTTCTTCCAGCTCACGGTTCATTTGATTATCTCCAAATCATGCAAAGCATCCCTCATCTGTGTGTCATTTTCTGGCTAGGGTTATCTCACCCTGCAGCCAGGGAGGGCAGGAAGGGTGGCAGAGCCCTGCCGTGGGCAAAACCTCCCGTGGCCGAGGTGTCCATGGAGAGCTGGTGGCCCTCGTAGCCAAACGTGACCCTTGAAACAGTGACAGGGCCCCTGGAGAAGCCCACGGGGGTGTGGTGAGGGACGTGGAGCTGGTGGTCCCGTGGGGTTGTGAAGGTGGAGTTCCCTGGCAGTGAAGGTGCTGGGGAGGGGTCGTGGCTCTGCCCTGGCAGCGGGTGGCCCGGGGAGCTGGTGGCCACCCTGTCCCACCTCAGCCTGCTCAGGGGGAGCCCGGGCAGGCTCAGGAGAGGGGCTCTGCCCCAGGAAACGGTGCTGAGAAACCCGCTGAGCTGGGAAACTTCGGAGTTTTGTAATAACTAAGAGGTATTTTCCTCACTCAAACAGCAACTCGCCGGCAGATGCTTGATAAGAGTTTCGCGAGCGCTCGAGCCATCCAGGAGCAGCCAGACTGAGAGTGAGTTTGTTTGTCTGGGGAAGAGATGCCCCAGATGAAGCTGGGGCCAGTGACTCAGAGCTCTGTGCCCGTCCCTACCTGAGGGCAGATGGGTGAGTGTGCCCCGGGCAGCACGGCGTAGCCCCCAGGGGGTGGTGGCTGTGGGGCCAGGATCGGCACCAGGGGGGATGCCTGGAGCTGCCCAGGGCTCTGGGGTGGGTGGTGCAGGAGGGTTCCTACCTCAAGCTGCTCACAGACTGGGTTGGGTTGGAAGGGATCTTTCAAGGTCATCGAGTGCAACCCTCTGCCATGAGCAGGGACATCTGCAACTAGTTCAGGTTGCTCAGAGCCCCAACCTCCCCTGGGATGGTTCCAGGGATGGGGCAGTGACCACCTCTCTGGGCAGCCTGGGACAGGGGCTCACCACCTTCAGTGTCAAACATTTCTTCCTTCCCTCAAGTCTAAATCTCCCTCTTTCAGTTTCAAACCATCCCTCCTTGTCCTGTCCCCACAGGCCCTGCTCAAAAGTCTGTCCCCAGCTTTCTGATAGGACCCTCCGCCAGAAGGTCTCCCCAGAGCCTGCTCCCCTCCAGGCTGGCCAACCCCAACTCTCTCAGCCTGGCCTCCCAGCAGAGGCTCCAGCCCTTGAATCATTTTTGTGGGCTCTGGACTCACTCCAAAGAGAAGAGGATGGAGGTGGTGGTCCCGTCCCACAGACACAGTGCTCGTGGTGGAAAGCTCTGAAGCTGGAGTAAACGAACAGAAAATGCTAAATTAACAGAAAAAGGGAACCTCTGAGCTGCTTGGGCTGAATCATGGCAGAAAGATGCATCACTGGGACAGCCACCAGTGAAGGAAGAGCCCCACGTCCCTTCCCGAGGGTGGGATGTGGTGGATGGGAGTGATGGCACCAGCGTGGTCCTTGCTGGGCAGCCAGGACCCCTGGTGTGGCTTCACCCTGTGTCCCTGGTGAGACTGGGGTGAGCCCAGGACACTCACTGGGGAAGGTTTGCCAGGGGCATTCCAGCTGGGAGTGGCAGGGATGTGCTGCTGGGCTTCACCCAAAGGCTGCAGTTAACACCCCACTTGGACCAGTTTCCTCCATTCCTGGCAATTTCCAACAGCCTTTTTTTGGCCTATTTTTTTTCCTACCTGGCACCTGCCAGGCAGGTGCTTGTCCCACAGCCAGCCCTGGTGCTGCCCTCACCCAGGGGTGCCTCCTCCTGCCCCCAGCACTGCTCTGCTGCCCCCCAGCTCCTGTTTCAGCCCTGCTGCCCCCCCGGCCATGGTCTGCCCCCCAACTTACCCCCCTTCATCACAGTCCTGTGCACAAGGTCCTCTGCCCAGCCCAGGACTCTCATCCCTGCTCCTCCAGCCCTTCCCTTCACCCTGAGCTCTCCTACACCACGAGCTGGGGAGGTTCTTGGGAGGACCTTGCTGTCAGGCTGGGTGGATTTGCTGTGTATTGCCCCAAAAGTCAGACTCACAGGATGGGTTGGGTTGGAAGGGACCTTAAAGATCATCTCATTCCACCCCCTGCCATGGGCAGGGACACCTCCCACCAGAGCAGGGTGCTCAGAGCCCCATCCAACCTGGCCTTGAGCACCTCCACTGATGGAGCATCCACAGCTTCCCTGGGCAACCTGGGCCAGGGTCTCACCACCCTCACAGTGAGGAACTTTCTAACCTAAACCTCCCCTTTTCTACTCTGAAGCCATTGCCCCATCTCCCATCACTACAAGCCCTTATAAAAAGTCCCTCTCAGCTTTCTGGCAGGTCCCCTTCAGATCCTTCAAGGCCCCCAGAAGCTCTCCCTGGAGCCTTCTCTTCCCCAGGCTGAACAATCCCAACTCTCTCAGCCCAGCCTTCCAGCCAGGCCCATCTCCACAGCCCCCTCTCCAGCAGGTCCATGTCCTTCTGTTCCCTGTGCTGAGTGACCCAGGGGGCAGCAGCCCTTGGTGCTCTTCATGAGCAGCTGAAGGCCAGAAGAGAGGAACTGACACCACAAACCCAGCTCATCATTCATTCCTTTATTGCTGAAGCCCCAAAACACCTTTATAACATCAGTACAAAGTTTAAATGATCAAAAAAACAACACAAAGGAGACACCCAAACGTGTCACTTTGAATATATTAACTCTGTGGTCACACAAATACTTTAAATAGAGGGAAGAACAATAAATTACAGCTCAGCACGTGTTGTGGTGGTGGGAAGGCAACGAGGCAACAACAGCTCCCTAAGGATGAGGTAGCAGTATTTGAAAGAGGACAATCCTCCACAGAACCACTCAGGCTAGAACTGAAAGACCACCTAAAGTCTGGCTTTGCCTTTTTGGTTCTGGGTGCCAGGTGAAGAAAAGCTTCCACCAGCCAGGACCGTTTGGTCTTGAATCTTTAGGTTACACAGTACAATATAAAAAATAAGTTATTTAAATAAAATACAATAATAAATAAACTCCAGAAGGACAATGCCCGTGGGCACCAGTGAGATCCAAAGTTATCCTGTCTCCTGGTCATCCCTGTTAATAACTTAAAAGCCTGCTGATGACACCAGGGCTCTGCCTGGAGCCCCCTCCCCGTGGCTCCCCCCTGACCAGCACCCCCAGAGCTGCCCCAGGGGCTGGGTGCCCAAAACTGCATCATTTCAACCCAGATCTTGATCTCTGTCGGGAGAGCGGGCGAGGATGCAGCAGCCTCCCCTCCTTCAGAGGAAGAGGAAGCAGATAAGTGGGTTTTGGTTTCGGTAGGCACTGCAGGAGGAGGTGAGCAAGTGGAAAGCTCAGCCTGGAGTGGTGCCCTCTGCTCCTCCCTGCTGGGCAAACCCTCCCGGGGGTCACACTCCTCCCAGGGGGGCACAGCCCTCCCGGGGGGGGGCATGGGCATCCCTTCTGGGGGTCACACCCCTCCTGGGGGGGCATGGCTGTCCCTCCTGGGGGTCACACCCCTCCCAGGGGGGGCACGGCCCTCCCAGGGGGGGCATGGGCATCCCTTCTAGGGGTCACCCCCCTCCCAGGGGGGCAAAGCCATC
>NW_008610658.1:948-1168 GCF_000691845.1 Merops nubicus | reverse complement strand
GTGTCACGCCCCTCCCGGGGGGGGTATGGGCATCCCTCCTGGGGGTCACAGCCCTCCCAGGGGGGCACGGCTGTCCCTCCTGGGGGTCACAGCCCTCCTGGGGGGGGCACAGCCATGCCTCCTGGGGGTCACACCCCTCCCAGAGGGGCACAGTCATCCCTCTTGGGGGTCACAGCCCTCCCAGGGGGGGCATGGCCATCCCTTCTAGGGGTCATACCCC
>NW_008610658.1:292-629 GCF_000691845.1 Merops nubicus | reverse complement strand
CTCCCAAGGGGGGCATGGGCATCCCTTCTAGGGGTCACACCCTTCCCAGGGGGGGCACAGCCATCCCTCCTGGGGGTCACACCCCTCCTGGGGGTCACACCCCTCTGGGGGGGCTGCCCCATGCCTTGTGCTGGCTGGAGGGGCTGTGAGGGAGTGTTGGGGCAGCCTCGTCCAGACGAGGCCTCTCCTGCAGAGCTGGCTGACGTCTGTCACACGTGGGCGGTGCCAGGCGCCTGCTGGGCAGGGACGTGCCCCCCAAGGTGCCCGGGGTACCCACTGGGACTGGCTCTCGGGGTCGGGGGGGGGTCAGGGGGGCTGGGGCAGGGCGGAGGACGGG
>NW_008610658.1:0-212 GCF_000691845.1 Merops nubicus | reverse complement strand
CCCCCCCTCAGTGTGCAGCCAGCCTGGCCAGGCGCCTGAACATCCCCTGGGTGAAGTTGCCCAGCTCTGGCAGGAAGTTCCGCAGGTAGATCTCGTTCTCACTGCTCAGGGCACAGCTCTGGGGGGGACAGAGAGGGCCACAGTTAGAGGGGGCAGCAGGATTGGGCCCCTCGGGGGCTAGCGGGGCCACCAGCGGGTGGGTTGGGTCCAAG
>NW_008610657.1:368-775 GCF_000691845.1 Merops nubicus | reverse complement strand
CAGTTTGCTTTCACTTGGAGGGGTGTCAATTACACCTGGAATCGACTGCCCCAGGGGTGGAAACACAGCCCCACCACCTGCCATAGCCTGATCTGTACTGCACTGGAGAAGGGTGGAGCACCAGAACACCTGCAGTACATTGATGACATCATCATGTGAGGCAACACAGCAGAAGAAGTCTTCAAGAAATGGAAGAAAATAATTGAAATCCTCCTGAATGGTGGTTTTGCCATAAAATGAAGTAAGGTTAAGGGACCTGCACGAGAGATCCAGTTTTTGGGAGTAAAATGTCAAGATGGGCATTGCCAAATCCCAATGGATGTAATCAATAAGATATCAGCTATGTCCCCACCAACCTGCAAAAAGGAAACACAGGCTTTCTTGGGCATTGTGGGTTTCTGGAGCAT
>NW_008610657.1:0-214 GCF_000691845.1 Merops nubicus | reverse complement strand
AAACATTCTCTACACGGCAGTTGAGAAGAAAGATCCTACCTGGAGCCTCTGTCAGAGAGCACCAGGGGAGACCTGAGGCCAACCTCTAGGGTTTTGGAGTCGTGGATACAAAAGGTACGAGGCCAGCTATACTCCAACCAAAAGACATACTGGCAGCACATGAAGGAATTTGAGCCGCTTCAGATGCGGTCAGCACTGAAGCACAGCTCCTCCT
>NW_008610656.1:3861-4737 GCF_000691845.1 Merops nubicus | reverse complement strand
GTCGGCCCCGTTTCCTTTCCTCACACGGGTTTTGCAGGTTGAAGAAGGGAAGGTGGTGGCTGCCACCATCTTCATGGAGGTTTAACTCCACTGCTTTTTGAAAGGCTGTTGTCTCCCCCATATTTTAACCCTGTAGAGAAGTCCTTGTGAGCTAGCAACACAAAACTGTTGGCCTGAGTCCTCAGAGTGCAGAATGGGTCCTGGCCCAGGGAGCACGTTGGGTGCAAGGACCGGTGCCCGTTGACACTCTCCAGCACTCTGGACTAGATTGCCCAGAGAGCTGTGAACCCTTCCCTGAGGTGTTCAAGGCCAGGCTGGATGAGGCCTGGAGCAGCCTGCTCTAGTTGAGAGGTGTCCCTGCCCATGGCTGGAGGGGGGGTGAGATGATCTCTGGGGTCCCTTCCAGCCTCAGCCATTTGATGGTTCTTCACCTGGGTGTTCGCAGGGTGACTCTCCCCTGGCGTTGCCCAAGGCAGAGCTAAAGTAGTGCCTGGATGTGAACCCCTTGTAATTAACATGATTGACCTCTGAACGGGCTGGAGTCTTCGGTCTGAGTGTTGAAGGATCCAGGGGAAAGCCACTGGCCCCATCTCCCCTGGGCCTGTTGTCCTTGGTGCCCTCAGTTTAGCCCCTGCTGAGCTGGGCTCCTGGCCAGCCCCTGGCGCTTGCAGCCCCCCCTTGGACGCTCAGCTCGCTGGTGCCCCACTCTGGCTTTGCTCACCCCTCTCCTCTCTTCCTCCCTCTCCTCCACAGGGATGTCCCGTTCTCCATTGTTTACTTCCCCCTGTTTGCAAACCTGAACAAGCTGGGCCAGCAGGACCCCAGCACCAAGGCTCCCTTCTACGTCTCCTTCCTGTCGGGGTGCGTGGGCGGCAG
>NW_008610656.1:2669-3830 GCF_000691845.1 Merops nubicus | reverse complement strand
GCCCGCCGTGGCCGTCAACCCCTGCGACGGTGAGTCCAGGCCCTGCTCAGAGCCCCACGGCCAGCCTGCCTCAGGGGTGACCGTGCCAGCCCCTTGGCAGCACAGGGAGCCCCCCAGCATCTGCCCTAAATCACAGCTCCATTCCTCTGCTGTGGAGAACACTAGAAACTCCTTCCCCCCCAGCCTTGCACGTGCTCCGAGGTTGAAGCAATGCAAGAGCAGCATCACATATTCTGGATGCTTCTTCCAGAAGGAGTGTCTTCTTCAGTGTCTGAAAATCAGTCTGCACTTTGCAGAAGGAGATCTGAATTTGGAAGCATTTAAAGCTTAATTCAGCCGTGGAAACCTTGGTGACAGAGAGGGGAAGGGGTTGGGCTTGGGGTGGCTGTGGTTTTTGTTTATCTGGGTGTAAAGGAATGGGTTTGTTTTCCCCAGTTTTGCTGATGAACACACCAAAATGGTCTGTTCTTGGTATTTCAAAGCCTGAGGGTGGCTCTTGGCTGCTGGAGAACGTGCTGCAGTGCTCACCTGTGCTCACCACTGTCTCTCCCCTTGCTCTGCAGTGATCAAAACGCGGCTGCAGTCCCTGCAGAGAGGAGTGAACGAGGACACCTACTCAGGGATCCTGGACTGCACCAAGTAAGGCTCCTGGTGCAGCAGCCACACCTCGGAAGGACGGGACCTGCTGCTGCCAGGCGGTCAGGGCACCCTCCACACCCAGCCAGCACCTTCTGTTTCGGGTTCCCTCTGACCAGCGCTCATTCCTCTCTGTCCATCTGGCTAGATCTGTACCTGTATGGCCAGGAGGCACTGTGCACATACATGGGCATATAAAAGAGAACTTCCTCCTGTTTTGAGCAAGGCCAGTGTAGCATTTCTAGGTAAATTATTCAGCCTGGAGGAGAGAAGACTCTGGAGGGACCTTAGAGCTGCCTCCAGTGCCTGAAGGGAACCTGCAGGAAGGCTGGAGAGGGACTTGGCACAAGAGTGTCCATGACAGGACAAGGGGAAATGGTTTAAACTGGAGGAGAGCAGGTTTAGACTGGATCTGAGGAAGAAGTTCTTCAGTCTGAGGGTGCCCAGACTCTGGACTAGGTTGCCCAGGGAGCTGTGGATGCCCCTCCCTGGAGGTGTTCAGGGCCAGGCTGGATGAGGTCTGGA
>NW_008610656.1:2267-2509 GCF_000691845.1 Merops nubicus | reverse complement strand
CGGACGCGCCCCCGCCTGTGCCATCTCTCCCCAGGAAGATCTGGCAGAAGGAGGGGCCCACGGCCTTCCTGAAAGGGGCGTACTGCCGCGCCCTGGTCATCGCCCCGCTCTTCGGCATCGCCCAGGTCGTCTACTTCCTCGGCATCGCGGAGTTCCTGCTGGACAGGCTGCCCAAGCCCCGGGCCTAGCCCCACGGCCCCGCCTCCGCCCCTTCCTCACCGTGCTGGCCCGGCTCCCAGCCG
>NW_008610656.1:1773-2253 GCF_000691845.1 Merops nubicus | reverse complement strand
TTGTCCCTCCTCTGCCTCGCCCTGGGGCCTGCCCCCTCCTGCTCCCCCCGTGGACAGTCCCCAGTCACGCGTCTCTCGGTTTCCTTTCCTTTTTTTTTTGTGTTTTTAAATTGTGGTTCTAAAGGACACTGATAGCACAGACTGGGCTTGCAGACCCAGAACTCCCCTCCCAGCCTTGGGGCGGATGAGGAGTGGGAAATAACCTGAACCCTCATCCACCCCAGGCCCCCTCTTCCCGGCGCTGCAGCTGCCTGAGGAGGAGCTGCGGGGGGCAGCTGTGTCCCCCTGGCCCCTCCTTGGCTCTGCTGGCCCCGGGGGGAGAGCAGGGCTCAGCTCAGCTCAGCTCATCTCCCCTCCCCACTGCTGGAGACACGGTGGGGGGATGCTGCATCCAGCCTGGAAACCTTCACCCCTCCCTTCTCCCTTCCACCCAAACCGGCTGGACTTAGATGAACTTCTTGGAGACCAGAGGAAGGGAAC
>NW_008610656.1:1316-1684 GCF_000691845.1 Merops nubicus | reverse complement strand
TGAGAGCAAAGGGACGTCCCTCCTGACGGGGTGTCACGGGCACAGGGGGCGAGGTGCAGAGGTGAGATGTCTGCTCTGCAGGGAGTGTGCCTGTGGGGTCACACGAGAGCCCGGAGGTGCTTGGCTGGGGGCAGGGAGGGAGAGCAACTCGGGATCAAGTTCTTTTTGTCCTTTTTTATTTTTTTTTTCCCTGTTGTGTTTTATTTTTTTTTAATGGTTGTGGGGAGGGAAGAACCCAACAAGAACCCACTTTACATTCCTTCAGCCTGGGGGGATAGAGCCGTGGGCAGAGGGGAGAGGAGCCAGTTTATTGTTTTTCCCAGCCCGGCCCCAGGTTGGTGAAAGGACCTTTTGTGCCCAGGTCGGTG
>NW_008610656.1:0-1251 GCF_000691845.1 Merops nubicus | reverse complement strand
GGTGTGGTGGGTTGGTTGGGCCCGGCCGCGCTGCCGAGGAGCCGTGGCTCTGAGCGTGGTGACAGGGCCAGGTCCCTGGGTGGCACAAAGCCCACGTCCCGCGTGGCCCCTGGGTGGCAGGGACAGGCCCACGCCTGGAGCCCGCCCGGGGAAGGGACCACAGTGTGCCAGGGGAGCTGCTCGGGCCGTGCTCCCGTGGGCCCTGGCATGGGCCATGGCATGGGCTCTGTGCCCAGTGCCCCCTGCCAGCCCAGCCTGCTCCTCTCCGGGGCAACCCATCGAGTGACCTTCCATTCCTTCTGCTCCCTTCGTTCTCCAGGCGCCTGCTTGGTGTTTGTGTTTCAAATGTATATTTAAATTAATTTAAAAAGGAAAAAAAAAAAATCCTTGTTTTTAGTGTTTAAAAGAAAACCACCTCTGTTTCCATGTTCTTGGGTGAGGTTTTTGCAAGACCTGTATGTTGAGGCCTTCTCCCCTGATGCGTCCTTCTTCTCTTTGGAAAAGTTGTTCTGTGGCTGGTTTGTTCCGTGTCCCTTTGCAGCTGTGAATAATTTTGTTTATTTTTTTCTTGTTTTCTGAATGACTTCTCCGTGTTCCCTGGGAAGGAGCCTGTGCAAAGCCCGTGGTTGATGTCCATGCTGTGTGTAGTGCTGTGGTGCTGCTCTTGCTCTGGATTTCCCTTGGGTGGATTAAAAGTGAAAGACTTTTTTTTTTTTTTTTAATTCTTATTGGAAGGTGCCCCTTCCTTGCTCTTCAGTGATGTACCAGGAGGGTCCCCAAAAGCCACCTTGCCAAGGAAAGCAGTCCTCTAAGAAGTCCTCTCAGCAGAGAGGAAATTCACAGAAAGCCATGGAGGACTCCAGGAACCAAGCAGGAAATTTCCCAGGAAGCCAGGGAGGGATTTCCCAGAAAGCAGCAGCAGCAAGAGGAAAATACCCTGCAAAGCAACAGGAAATTTCCAGGGAAGCAATAGGGGGGTTTCTTAGGAAGGAAGAGGGAAATTTCTGGGAAAACCAAGGGCAATGTCCTGGAAAACACAGGAGTTCCTCATGGAGGACTCCAGGAACCAAGCAGGAAATTTCCCAGGAAGCCAGGGAGGGATTTCCCAGAAAGCAGCAGCAGCAAGAGGAAAATACCCTGCAAAGCAACAGGAAATTTCCAGGGAAGCAATAGGGGGGTTTCTTAGGAAGGAAGAGGGAAATTTCTGGGAAAACCAAGGGCAATGTCCTGGAAAACACAGGAGTTCCTAGT
>NW_008610655.1:252-4337 GCF_000691845.1 Merops nubicus | reverse complement strand
ATTTCCGTCCCTTGATTCGTGACAAGTAAAAATAAGCCTTTTAACTAATTCTTCAGTTATTTAACAGATTATGGTGTTGTATCTTTATGAATGTCTTCACATCATTGAGTAGTGAAAAGCTGAATACTGAATATCAAAGTAGCCAGATGTTTTTATAAAAGTGTTTAGATTTTGATGTGTCTAAATTAACCTGAAAATTAACAAAACTTTTTTTCACCTGAGAAATGATAGCTTTTCCTTTTAGTAACTTGTTTTCCATATCCATTGAGGGGCAAGGGGGATTCACATGCTGTCTTAGACATTTTAGTGTTTGTCTCTGTTTACAGATTTTCTGCAACATCTTCTAAAATGAGTTCTAAGTATAAAACCCAGAACAAACTAATCTGTTATCAGTTCTAATAACTATGGAGAAAATTTTAAAAGAAAAATTAAATCACTTTAGCTTCTGGGATGGAATTCTACTGGCATCTTTTATGTGTAGAATTTCTTAAAGGAAACATGAAGTGGATAGTGTAAACACAGTAAAAGCAAAATTAAGACAATATATCATTCACCAATAACCATAAAATAAATACATAATGACTTGGTATTTATCCATTGCTACATATGGATACAAGTACAAAAAAAAGTATTACATGATCATTTTGCTACTTTTCTGTGTCTGTTAAAAATTCACTATGTAGCACATTGTTTTGCTCTGGAGGTTGGTTACATCAAGTTATATTAATTATAATTATATTTATCATATCATATTTGCTAAAGTAAACCACAAAGAATTATTTGGATTCTCATGAAATAATCTTATCCTTCCAACTACAAGCTCCAAAACATTTTAAAGCCACTATGACTAAACTAATATGAATAAATTACATCTACTTTGAGGTGACTCTAATTTGCACAAATGGCTAGCAAAAAGTGAAAGAAACATTTTACATGTTAAAAAGGCATCAAATAAAATAGAAATTGTCTGAAATTAAAGTCTGTGGACTCACATGTGACATCAGTTCTCCTTACAAAAGGTACTTGAAGCATCAGATAGTATTAGCTATAGGTTTTTCCAAAAATAGTTTTGTTTTTTTTGTGTTGAAAAAATTGGGGTTCCAGGAGACAAAGTATGATGGGCTGTTGTCTGTAACTACATTCCAAATTCTTCAACATAAATATATTTAAATATCAGCAGGCTTCTGGCACAAACAGCAAACATTGTTATTTAGTTGACTCAAAAGACATTTTCTTTTCACCCTTAAGGTCATCATATTGATTCTGGCAAAATACTGTAAATATTAAATTCTCCAGTCAATAAGCTTAATACTGACCCAAAAAAAAGTCAATATATGCTTACCAACTGCAAAACAGTAACAGAACTTAGCTTGGTATACTCTGTTCTGCATAATCCCCTCTACCTAAAAGCAGAGGAGAGGGGTTTTTTTTTTTTGTGTTTCAAAGGACTGATGCTCTTCACTGGAAATTGTGGTAAAATTTTTCAAAACACCAAAATTATCAGCATCTTCTGTTTGTGAAGGGGAATCATAAAATAATGATCTGAACAACAGCAATCCAACCAAACTAGATGCTTTAAACAACCTTTTTTTAAAGAAGTGGTTACATAGAAAACTTACAAAAATGCAATAAGTCAGTGCTAAGGACAAAAAAACACTCTAAGAAGTTTGCACAAAAAAACACTCTAAGAAATTTCCACAAAAAAACACCTTTAATCTTGCTGAAGATATAGATCTCATGCAACATTAACTATTTGCTGCCAATTCTCCCTTCAAGGTGAAAAAAAAAAAAGTCAAGCAGCAAGGCTTACCAGAGTGCTGTTCCAAGCTTTGTTCAGCAAAAGAATGATGTAGAAATAAAGCAGAAATATATTTTAATATCCTCAGAATAA
This sequence comes from Merops nubicus, assembly GCF_000691845.1. NCBI lineage: Eukaryota > Metazoa > Chordata > Aves > Coraciiformes > Meropidae > Merops > Merops nubicus. The sequence continues at coordinate 2,446 of NW_008610655.1, read as the reverse complement.
AGTAAAGATCTGATATATAAAAAGCTACGGTTCAGAAAGGATTTAAAGATTGCTGAAGGTAGTAGTGACTTCAGTACAAACCCTCAATGCAATCTTAGAAATTTGTGCTTCTGGTCAAAATATTTCAAACAAAACCATTTGCTTTAAGTCTTGAACAGTGCCTCTAGGAAAAATTTATTTCCCCCCCCCAGTGGACAGTTTAATTGGAAGTTGTCTAGTTTAGCAGTCTGATTTTGTCCATTTCTGTCTACAATAATTCAGAACAGGAGGGTTGTTTGTGTTAAGATAGGAAAGTTACTAAAGTTACCAAATACTATAATCTGTTCAAAACTAATCACCTGCATGATTTTATGTTGCCAGTGTAGAGTTTATATCTTTGGATCTCACTGCTTTACCATAGTATGGTACGGAAAGACATTTTTCCCCCTATCATTTTTGTTACATGTGTTCTGTCAACAACATTGTCCCACCATAGACATGGTTCATGCCTTTCCAAAGCCTCAGTTAAACTGCTTGTTCAGTTAGACGTTTCTTATAAAGGCTGATGTGTTATTTTCCCCTCTGTTCTGACAGAAAGAATAAAATGTATAGTGATTCTATAGCTTATAATCTTCAGATGTTCCACCATATGGGTAGCACAGCAGGTTCATTGTTCATAGGTGGTAAAGCCTATTTGCTTCATAGTTGTCTACAGTAGCATATTAATTTCTCCCAATAAGTGTTTACAAACTTATACTTACTACATAGGACAAACTATCTGCAGTGAATACTTTACTGAATGTAGCCAAGTTGTAATTGCACAGACAAAGGTGGGAATAACATCCAAAGTAAGGGGATGCCAAAGGATAAACACATTTGAAAACTCTGCATTCAGTGGGAAATAGTTATTTTTTCACATGGACATTATTAGCTGATAAGCAATATTTGATAAGCTGAATGATGGCTTTTACACACTGATTACACCTGTGCATACATTATGTGACCATTGATTTGAAGTATTTTAATTTTTAAAATGAAGAATTTTGTAATGTCTGTTTTCAGAAGTAATAAAGTAGTCCCTAGGATATTCTTCTGATGACTGTATTGCCTAATACAGAATGATATTATCATTAACAGGCAGAAGAGCAACTAACCTCCTCTCTCTGCTACCACTTCACACAGTAGAGATCCAAAGTGCCTGACAACCAGAGGGAGGAACAAGTCAATACACTCACCCACGACAGTGGCCATGAAGAAAGGAGCAAGCCAGGAGATGACCAGAGATGATAGTAGCCAGGGCATGAGCCCAGTTATGGAGCATGGACTCAGAGACCACTTTATGTTCTGGCCCTTCCATCCTGGGAACTCCTCTTGCTGTGAAAAATCTAGGAGCCACTCCAATAGCCAGATGTAATGGCTTGAAAGCTGCTGTCCCTGGTGGGTGGAGATCTGAAACCCTAAACCAGGTACAAGCCTGAATGAAAGGGGCATACACCTGTCCTATTCCCACTCCCCTTTTTCCTGTCTTCGGGACTTCCTGCCAAGGTCTATAAAAGGGGAGAAAGGCACACCTCTTTCTCTTCTTCCTCTTGCTCTTGCTCCTTTGACCTTGTACCTGGGGACACGCTGCTCTGCTGCTCCCTGTGCTACACGTGGCCGTGGCCATCTTGGAGACCTGGGCCTGATCTACAGACTCTTCCCTGCCTCCATCCACGTCCAAGGATTGTGCATCCAGCTTCAATCCACCTCAATCCAGCGAGATCCAGCACTGGGGAGCCTCAGCACAGCATTTGGGTTTTGTATATTTGGAAGTTTAATCTTCCTTGCCTTGTTGTTCCTACAACCCCCCTTCCCTGTTAAACCCCTACCCTTCTTCCTTTCTTACCCTGTTTAAACCCCTACCCTTCTTCCTTTCTGTTCCCTGTTAAATTTATTTCATTTTGTTAATTTTCAATTTGGTGCAAGGTTTTCATTACCCCTGCCTCCCTTATTTACCTCTCTACCTGGGAAACTGAGGGATAAGGAAGGTGTGACACAATTCTGCCTTCTAACCGGGACAGAACACCAGAACACCCAGACAATACACACATTATTTAGGCAAACAGCAGCAGCCCCCAGCCCTACCCCCCCCAACAAGGAGGGTCAGCTCTTATAGAGGTGGCGTCTTGCCCCAACTCCAAGTTAATGTGAAAGGTGGGGGAACCTGGTGGTGATC
>NW_008610655.1:0-221 GCF_000691845.1 Merops nubicus | reverse complement strand
GAAAGCCAATCAGGAGGGTCTTTCTTGCCTGGCTGTGGACATCATCCATATGCCAACCCTCATTCAGGGCTGGGGGTTTAAACCCCAGCACTTCAACCATAAAGTTGGGGATTAAAAAGGTAACACTTTCAACAAAATAAAACAAAGGCACAAAGGTATAATATATGAGAGAGTACCCCAAACTATAGAAATCCTCATGATATAGGGGAATAATAATAATA
>NW_008610654.1:0-369 GCF_000691845.1 Merops nubicus | reverse complement strand
GCCGGGGGTGCATCACCCGCTGCTGGGAGTGGCCCACGGGCAACTTCTCCTGCCCCCAGTGCCACGAGACGGCCCCGGAGAGAACCCTGAGACCCAGCCGGGAGCTGGCACGGGTGCTGGAGGTGGCCAAGAGGTTGAGCTGGCAGGTGGCCAAGGGGGAGAGGGTGGAGGAGGAGGAGGAGGAAGGCTGCAGGAAGCACCAGGAGCCCCTGAAGGTCTTCTGCAGGGAGGAGGAGGAGCTGATCTGCCTGGTGTGCCGGGAGTCCCGTGCCCACCGTGCCCACCCCGCGCTGCCCGCGCCCGAGGCCGCCCGGGAGTACAAGGTAACAGGGGAACTTCTCCCTCCAGGAGCCAAATTTGGCACCTTCT
>NW_008610653.1:8698-9539 GCF_000691845.1 Merops nubicus | reverse complement strand
ATTTCACTAAAGCCACAGGTTTCTGATTTGATTTTTGATTGCGTTTTGTTGCCGTTTCCATCTAGAAAATTGAATAGAAAATAACCCTAAAATACTTAAAAAAAAAAAAAAGTAGCTGTCGCTTCCCTGGGAAAAAGTATTTTGGGAAATCTTGTTGCACAGAAAATTTTAGCACTTCATGTTCCAAACTGAATATAACGTTGGGATTTTCCCTGGAAGGAGAGCTGGCTCCAGCTCTTGAGGAGGTGGAATCATCTGGGTGCCCCATGATGGGTGCAGCAGCATTCCATATAAATTATGGTGTGGGTGGGAAGGGACCTGACAAGGTCATCCATCCAGTCCAACCCCAAGCAGGGACATCCCCAACCAGAGCAGGGTGCTCAGAGCCCCGGCCAACCTCCTCTGGGATGGTTCCAGGGATGGGGCAGCGACCACCTCTCTGGGCAGCCTGGGCCAGGGGCTCACCACCCTCAGTGTCAAACATTTCTTTCTTCTCGGTAGTTTAAACCCATCCCCCCTTGTCCTGTCCCAACAGGCCCTGCTAAAAAGTCCCTCCCCAGCTTTCTTGTAGGCCCCCTTTAAGTACTGGAAGGCCACTAGAAGGTCTGCCTGGAGCCTTCACTTTTCCAGGCAGGCCAAACCCGACTCTCTCAGCCTGTCCTCCCAGCAGAGGGGTCCCACCCTCAGATCGTTGTTGTGGCCTTTTCTAGACCCACTCCAGCAGGTTCCTGTGCTTGTGCTGAGGGCTCCAGAGCGGATCTGGAGCAAACCCCCGTGGCCGAGTGTGTCCCAGCTCTGGCTGGAAGGCGTCCCTCACGCCCTGGACAGGAATGCTGCCTTT
>NW_008610653.1:8352-8594 GCF_000691845.1 Merops nubicus | reverse complement strand
GCTGCCGTGCCCCACGCCTGCAGCTCCATTCCTCCCCCCACAGCCCAGGGCTTCGCCTCGGAGCGGGAGCTGGAGGAGTACATCCGGGCAGACAACCGCTCGGGCAGCGTGCTGGCCGCCCTCGTCTTCAGGCACCGCTTCCAGCAGAGCTGGGCCCCGCTGCCCCTCCAGGTGAGCAGCGCCGGGGGGCACGGGGAGCCACGGGACAGGGGGGGGCCCACCCCCACACCCCCCCCCCGCCC
>NW_008610653.1:7882-8090 GCF_000691845.1 Merops nubicus | reverse complement strand
GCCCGCCCCCCACAGCCCCCTCCTGACACCCCTGGGGTGCTCCTTCCAGGTGGACTATGAGCTGCGCTTCAAGTACAGCCCCAGGAACGCGCCGCGGAGCGAGCAGACGGGGCTGAACCCCAACCTGGACCGGGACTGGCACACCAGATACCTCTTACCCCTCTTCCAGCTGACCGGCCCACGGGAGGCCACGGTTGCTGATGGGGGC
>NW_008610653.1:3193-7838 GCF_000691845.1 Merops nubicus | reverse complement strand
CCAGGTGAGGGCCACCTCTCTCTCTTCTTTCACCCCCCAAAGACACGGGGGTGATTTTTCTGCCCAGCAACTCAGCTCGTTGCAGAGATTCACTGAGGAGCTGCGCTTTTAAATAAACAGTTCTATCTTTAAAAATTAGTAATGTTGATTAAAAATGAAATTAGTTTTCTGCATGTATATTCATTTATTATATTTATTTAAAATAATACTTAAATTTCACCCTGTGACTTCTTGGGCACTGCAGGCCTGAGCGGGTTCGGGTAAGAATAAATTTAACTTAACGTGATTTTTTTAAAAAAATTTAAATTAATTTCTTTCCCTTTTATATTTCAAATGGAAAAGTAATTTCAGGGTCTGACCTGTTTATCCTGCTGCTTAAATGCTTTAGAAGTAAACAGAGCAATTTTGTGGTTTGAGCATTGAGTTTTAAGGGGAGCCAAACCACCAAGCGAGCCGGAGGCAGCGGGGACATTGATGGAGCTGGCACTGGTCTAGGACCTGCTTCTTTGGGAGCTCCCTTTGCAGCCACAAAGGGGAGATTTCCCTCTTTTGGGCTTTTCCTCATCGTTCACTAGTGATGTCCAGAAAAAAGTTGAGAGGCCGAGGAAGTGGACGAACAGGTTTTGCTCCCCCAGTGTAAATAAAGCTGAGCCCACGCGGGTGGGACCTGCTGGTCCAGACGCTCTGCAGGACGCGGTGACCGGCAGCTCAGATCCGTTCCCTCGCTGACGTGTTTGTTTAGTAGATTGGTTAATATAAAACATTGCTCAGAATCTCGTGTTCTTACCTTTTCCTTCTCTACCTGGGTCATTTTAACCAACTTAACCTTTCCAAATGCTCGTTTGGGGCTTTATAGGCGGAGTTTGAGTTGCCATTTGGGTAACATGTGGCAGAAATCCCACCTAGAAATGAACTGATCAGCTGGTTGAAAATTCACAATCTTTCACTGTCTTCCAATGCACAAAAATTTAAGCCAAAAGTGTGTGTAAATATTCTTCCTCACCAAAACCTGTGCAGCAGCCCATATTCTCGTGGTGTACAGTAAAAAGGGACCAAGTCCAAGCTTCGCTGCATTGGTGGTGGTTGGTGGTGGAGGATCTCCCCTTACAAAACCCAAGCTGTGCCTGCAGAAGGGTGACCACAGTTTAAATGGAGTTTTCCTGCCAGCTGCTTTTAAGTGATGGTTCTGAGAGATTCAAATTGCTGCTATTTCCATCCTCCCTGAGCCCCTCTGTGTCCACAGGAGCGTGGTGACAGTGACGTTTGGTTTGCTTTTCCTACAAGCTCTTTCTGTTCCCTGATCTCCTTCCCAAGCAATCCCTCCTGTAAAAGCTGTTTCTCTCCTCCTGCCGACCAAAACCACCTTCCCCTCCCAAAGCCCAGCCCCAGCTCTATTCCCCCGTGTCCTTTCTGCCACGCAGGGTACCTCCGGGAGGGTTTCCTGGCGGTGCAGCACGCCGTGGACAGAGCCATCATGCAGTACCACGCCAACGCCAGCGCCAGCAGCCTGCTGGAGAACATCACCGTGGTGGTGCAGCGCTTCCCCTACCCGGCCTACGTCAACGACCTCTTCCTCCTCGCCATCCAGAACCAGCTGCCCTTGCTGCTCATGCTCAGCTTCACCTACACCTCGCTCAACATCGTCCGCGCCGTCGTGCACGAGAAGGAGAAGAAGCTGAAGGTGGCGTGAGCGGGGGGACGTCCTGGGGGCTCCCCTCCCTTTGTGGCGTTTCCCAATGGGTGCCGCCTTGAAATCGGGAACGAAATCCCCCCGTGGGGTTTGGAGCCAGGGAGCAGGGGGTGGGGATGGCAGAGGATTAACCAGCCCCCGGGAGGAATGTCGCTAATCCCGGCTCCGGGACGCAGCTCCGCGCTCCCTGCCCTGCGGCCAAGGCTGCTGGACAGATGGGCTGGAAGGGGGCTTGGAGAGAGGGCAACACGTGTGGATTGAAGAGTTTTGCAGGTTCAGGAGGTCAGGGTGTGGGAAGCAAGAGTTTTGTCTTTTGAGTGTAGAACCCCGAGTGGCTGAGTTGCAGCGTGGGGGCGGTTTGAGCTCGGCCGATGTGGTTGGGACAGCAGGGCTGGGCGTGCAGGGCTTGGCTTCCCCTCAGCCTTGGGTTGTCCTGCTGCTGGGTGACTCTGGTGGCCCTGCTGGCCTCAGCTGTGTGGTTTTGGGGTCAGCTCAGCAATCTGGGGAGGTGTTCTGTGGCAGTGACAGCCCCTGTCCGGGGAGGGATGGGACACCGAAGGCTCTGCAGGACCACTTTGGTGGGACCTGGGGCTGCCACCTCCCTCAATAGTGCTGCAGGGCAAAGCTGCCACCACCCCAACCAGGGTCTCCACCTCGCCCCTGGCCCTGCTTGGGGGTGTGGGTGCAGCCCTGGGTGATGGGATGATCTCCCCACAGGAGTACATGCACATGATGGGCCTCAGCAACTGGTTGCACTGGAGCGCCTGGTTCCTTATGTTCTTCCTCTTCCTCCTGGTGTCTGTGTTTTTTGTCACCGTGCTCTTCTGTGTCAAGGTGAGTGTCTGTCCCCAGGCCACCGTTCTGCAGGCCAGAAGCTCTGTGGTGACACAGGGCTGACAGTGCTCCTCTGCCACGGGCTGTCCTGTCCTGGTGTCTCAGGACTCCTCCATGGGGGTAGCAGAGGCTGGGTTTGGTCTTTTGCAGAGCTGGGTGGGCAGCGCTGCCCCCCCTCAGCTGCCTTTCATGGCAGGGGTGACCTCCCTGGGGGGGAGCTGGGGGTGGGACCCCCATGGGCATCGGGGAGGCCCAGGCACTCCATGCAGAGCAGGAGCACCCTGCACCCACAACCCTGCACACCTTGGAGAGACTTGAGTTCTCCTGTCTCCTTGTACCCACACCATGAGAAGCTGCCTGGGTGCTGAGCAAGGTGTCCCCTGCCTCTCAGACCCTGCGTCACACGAGGGCAGCCTGTATGTCCTCCCTCTGCAGTGGTCTAGGAGGGCTGGGGTGTTCTCACCTCTTTCCCAGTTTGTCTTTAGCCCATCAGGTCTCGGCTGCCCACACGTGTCTGCAGCCGTGGGCAGCCTCAGCAGCCATGAGTGTAACCAGATTTTCTTGGTAGGTGAGCAAGCAAGGAGCAGTGCTCACCAACAGTGACCCCACGCTGGTGTTCACCTTCCTCGCCATCTTCTCCATCTCCTCTATCTCCTTCAACTTCATGGTTAGCACTTTCTTCTCAAGAGGTGAGTCCCTCCCTGGCTGCCTCCTTGCACTGCTGACCTGTGGGGCTGAGGGTGTTGTTATGAGGCTTGTGCTGTAAAATCTCTGCTCAGTTTTGGTTGGGAGGCAGCGCTGGAGATCATCAGTCCATCCTGCTTAGAGCAGGGCCAGCGCCAGGGTTACGTGAGGTTGTGCTGGGCTTTGTGTTGGAGAACCTGCTTTGACGTGTGGATGGGGTTGGCTGTCTTCCCCTTTTGGCTGGCTTTTCCCCATGGTGCCTAGGAGGGGGTATGTGCTCTGTTGCTTCCCAAACCAGACAAATTCGTGCATTAGGGCCTCCTCTGGCTGTCCTGTCCCTAGGATGGGGTGGGGTGGGTTGGGGTGGGGTGGGCAGGATGCTTCTGCAGCTGCCCATGGTGGGATCAGGGGCCAGCACTGCTCCTGCCTTGCCACAGGACGTGGGCATCTCCTCATCCTGCCCCCCGGTAGCTGTGCTTCGTGCAGGCAGCTCGAATCTCTCCTCTCTAGTGAGAGCCAGTCGTGGTGTCCCCATACAATTGACCTTTTCCCTCTGGCTCCTCTCTGTGCTGGCCGCAAACCTGGGCGCTGCGTTTTTTGGCGGCTTCCTCTACTTCTTCTCCTACATCCCTTACTTCTTCATCGCGCCCCGCTACGACCTCATGTCCCACAGCCAGAAGCTGGCCTCCTGCCTCATCTCCAACGTGGCCATGGCCATGGGGGCCCAGCTCATCGGCATGTTTGAAGGAAAAGGTGAGCGAGTGCCTCCCGTCCTCTGGGAGAGGAGGTGGCCTCGTTTTTTGTGGTGGGTTGGGGCTGGCTTGTGGTGTGAAGGGTGGGAAAAGGCAGGGAGAAGCCCTTTGCTGCTTCTAACGAGAGCAGGAGGACTAATTGCTGATGGCTCCCGCAGGTCTTATCTACAGCTGGGCTCTGCTCTTCCAGACCTGTGCCCCTGACAGCCTGGGCTGCACAAAATGCCATCACCACTCTAATTACCAATCAGATGCTGTTCTAACAGATGGGAATCGGTTGCATTCCCTCCCTCTCAGTAGATTTCTTTAATTTCTGTGCTAATAAGAATTTGCTGGCCATGCTTCAGCAAAGTGATGGCAGCAACAGGCAGCTGTGGTGTTGGAGGGGCAATGGCTGGAGAAGAGATTTGCTCCTGCCCCGGGCAGTTGCAGGGGACATCTCTTCCCCCTGGAAGGGATTATGGAGCTGTGTGTGTGATCAGCCCAGCAGTGCTGGCTCCCACCCACACGGGCACCACCAGCAGAGCTGAGGAGTCCTCTTCCCACTGTACTCAGCACTGGCCAGGCCACCCCTGGAATAGTGGGTCCAGGTTTGGTCCCCGCTGTACAAAGAAGCTGTGGACAGGCTGGAGAGGGTGCAGAGAAGGGCCACAAAGATAATGCAAGGCCTGGGCAGCTGCTGTGT
>NW_008610653.1:0-2927 GCF_000691845.1 Merops nubicus | reverse complement strand
AGGTTCAGCGTGACAGGGTGCGGGGCCAGCTGGTCTAGACCGGGCTTTTGCCAAGGAAGGTTGGAGCAGCTGCTCCTTGAGGTCCCTCCCAACCTGGTACTCTGTGATCCTGTGTGCTCCTCGTTACCGAGGGGTGAATTAGGACAGGAGGTGTTACTTGGACAGTCCTGGAGGTCACCTGGCCCTCTGGGGGTGCAGAAGTAGGCAGCGCCCCGCGTGCCTTGCAGGGACCGGCATTCAGTGGCGGGACCTCACGAAGCCCATCAGCGTGGACGACAACTTCACCTTGGCCCACGTGCTGGGCATGCTGCTCCTGGACTCGGTGCTGTACGGCCTGGTGGCCTGGTACGTGGAGGCTGTCTGCCCCGGGGAGTACGGCGTGCCCCAGCCCTGGTACTTCTTCCTGACGGTGTCCCCTCCGCTGGGCTCGGCGGGCACCGCTTGGGCACGGGCTGCTCTGCAGTGGGCTGGGCTGGCCTACGAGGGTGGCACCCACTGACCTCCAAAATCAAGGGGGCTGCAGCGTGTCCTCAGTAAAGGGTGATGCGGGTGGATTTTTTAATTGATTGTGAAGGTTGTCTTGGCTCTGAGTCTTCATCCTGAAGCTTCTTGGCGTGCGGGGTGTCAATAAGTGTCTCCATGCCCAAGTGAAGGCGCTGGAGAGGAGCCCCGGGTGTGAGCAACCAGATCCAGTCATTTGAAACTCCCTGAATGCTGCCATCCCCGTGGAGCTGGGCAAGCCAGTCCCGCTGCCAGCCCCCACGTGCTGGTGCCAGGGGCTGGGTGACGACTGTCACCCTGTCAGCTGAGCCACCCTCACTCTGCCAGGTCAGATGCTTGGCACCATCTTCAGCAGCTCTAGCTGTGGTGGGCACTGCAGCTCCGTTGACTGCTGAGATTCCTTAAGGCACAGGAACACCATCACTTTGGATCCTGTGGATGTGTCCCTTGTTATTTGATCGGGAGGTTTTTCCTCCTCCCCTCTAAACTCCTTCTCCCAGCGTGGTTCCACTCCAGCATCCCACCCCCTCTGCCAGCTAGACCAGGTTAAGTGGAGATGCAGCTAAAAGCCAAAAGCCACAGTGATTTGCTGATTTTGCATCCAGGAGCTGTTGAATTATTTCCACAGGGATTTATGTTCCCAAGCACTTACTGTGCATATTTTATATCAAGGATAAATTTAGATTGGATATAAGGAAGTTCTTCACTGTGAGGGTGGTGAGCCACTGGCCCAGGTTGCCCAGGGAAGCTGTGGATGCTCCAGCACTGGAGGTGTTCAAGACCAGGTTGGATGGGGCTCTGAGCAACCTGGTGTAGTGGGAGGTGTCCCTGCCCATGGTGGGGGTTGGAATGAGATGGTCTTTAAGGTCCCTTCCAACCCAAACCATTCTGTGATTCTGTGTTTCTGTTTTCATTCCTAAAGAGTCAGGTCAAAAAATTTCAGCAGCTGGACCCCAGGCTTTTTGTATTTAGTGTATGTCAGGGGTTTTGGAGGAGGTGTTCATCCACGGCTTGGGCTCTTCTGGCCAGGTGGCTTCTGCCTGAGCAGTTTTGCTTCTCATTGAAGTCCTGACATTCTCCATGGGTACGAAGATGGGGACAGGCTGCCTGTGCAGTGACAGACAGTCCTGCTGTAAGGGAGAGCCTGGGGGAGGCAGCAGGGTGCAGGGGCAATTCCCATGTGCTGGTAGCAACCAATGTGTTGGTTGGCAACTCCCAGGCCCAGGAGAGTGGTCTTGGAGATCCCTGGGAGGTGTCTGCATGGGAGGAGGAGAGTGGCCAAGGCTGGGGAGGAGAGATGGTCTCTGCCTGTGCCTGATTTTTTCACTCTCTACTTTCTTCCCCCAGCCCTCATACTGGTGTGCGCGCCCCAGGACTGTCGTGGGCAAAGAGAAGGAGGAGGAGGAGGACCCTGAGAAAGCTCTGAAGAGCCAGTACATCGAGGAGGAACCTGCTGACCTGGTGTCAGGCATCAAAATCAAGCACCTTTCCAAGGTACCGACCGCCCAGCAGGGCAGGAGCACGTCCTGAGGCTGGGCTTGGGAAACCTGCTGCCTGCAGGCAGCTTCCCCCTCACTCCAGGGCACATCTCACAGCCCTGGCCTCGAGTGCAGCATCAGCTCCTTAACACCATCTCCACAGGTCTTCAAGGTGGGCAACAAGACGAAGGAGGCGGTCAAGGACCTAACAGTGAACATGTACGAGGGGCAGATCACCGTCCTGCTGGGACACAACGGTGCTGGCAAGACCACCACTCTGTCCATGCTCACAGGTAGGAGCCGTGTCCTGCTGTGGGGCTGGCACGTGGCAGGGAGGGGCTGATGGCTTGGCATGGCTTGCATAGAGGAGCTGAACCCCACCTCTGAGGCTGGGGAGGGGTTTTTGCTCCTCTCTGGAGCACCTTCAGTTCACTGAGCTGTTGGCCAAGGTAGTGAGAGGCACGTCACTGCCTGGGGAGGTGGAGGGAGAGTGGAGGCCCCTGCTCAGCCCTCCACACGGGTGGGATCAGCTGGTGGGGGAAACAGCCAGTCTTTGTGTCAGAGAGCCCTGAGAAGAGAAGGGACCTGCTGTGAGGTGGGTCTCTGTGAGCCTTGCCGTGATAAGGCAGAGGGCACGGGCCAAGGACTGGTCGTCATCATTCTGGAGCCGCTGAGCTCCAGGCAGCCTATTTTGGCATGGTGACCTTTGACATTCCTCTCTTCCCTGTTCTCTGTCACACCGTGCTGCCCCTGCCAGCCCAGGGTGCTCACGGGACCCTCCCTGGAAGCCTGCCCTGGCCTCGCCTGGACCTCTGCCAGGCTGGGAGCCAGGCTGCCTGCCCACTGCACTCCCTGCCTGCCTGCTCCCAGGTCCACCCCCTGCCTGGGGATGGGGGTGCCCCCCAGCCCACCCGGCGGGTGGGAGGAGAGCGCTGCCATGCCCAGCGT
>NW_008610652.1:0-1269 GCF_000691845.1 Merops nubicus | reverse complement strand
GGGGTGCCCGGGCTCCCCGCGCCAGGCTGCGGGGCTCAGGGAGCAAGGCGGGTCCAGAGGGATGGATGAGACAAGATCTGCCCTTTCAGGGATGGGTAAACTGAGGCACGGCCCCACGCTCGGCTGAGGAAGTGGGCAGGCAGCGGGGCGAGATGTGCCAAGGTCGGTGCTGCCAGCCAAGCCACCAGCCTGCGTGCCCCCGTGACCTGCCAGCCCACAGGACATGACCCAAAGCGTCTCTGTGGCAATGTGGGACATGGGGACCGGGCACCACGGCTGGCACAGGACCATGAGGTTGCAGCACCCAGTGGGTCCCGTCTGCCCCTAATATCCCCCAGCTGGACCCCCAGTCCCAGGGCAACCTCCCTCCCTTCTGCCACGGGAGCCCCAACCACCACACGACGGGGTTGCCCAAGCCCAAGGTGACCTCTGTCCACCACACAACGGGGTCCCCCGAGCCCAAGGCAAGCTCCACCTCTCACATGATGGGGTCCCCCAACCTCAGGGTGACCTCCATGCCCTAAACAACAGTGTCCCTCAAGCCCAAGGAGACCTCCATCCACTATGCCATGGGGTCCTTCAACTCCAGGGTGGCCTCAGCCATGCACACCATGGGGTGCCTCAGGCCTTGGGTGACCTCTGTCACCCACACAACAGGGTTTCCCAACTCCGGGGCAACCTCCATGCCCCACACCATGGGTTTCCTCAGGCCTAGGGTGACCTCTCACCCCCACACAACAGTGTCCCCCACCACTGGCATGTCAGCAAGCAATATGCCATGGGCTCCCCCAGCTCCAGGGTGACCTCAGTCCTCCACGTCATGGGGTCTCTCCACCCCACAATGGGCTCTGTCCCCCACACCATGAGGTCCTCCAACCCCAGGGCAACCTCAGCCCCTCACACCACAAGGCCTCCCAAGCCCAGGGTGACCTCCATCCCTCAAACAACAATGTCCTCCAACACTGGCATCAGGAAGTGATATACTGTGGACCGTGGGGTCCCCCAACTCCAGGGTGACCCCCATCCTCCACACCATGGGGTCTCAACCCCACAATGACCTCTGTCCCCCAAACAACAGCATCCCCTGAGCCCAGGGCGACCTCCACCCCCTATACCACAGGGTGCCCCCAACTCCAGGGCAACCCTCATCCTCCACACCACGGGGTCTCTAAACCCCATCTTTGACCTTTGTTCCCCCATACCACAGGATGCCTCAAGCCCAGGGCGACCTCCACGCAGGAGCACCCCCCCAAAACCAGCAAAGGGGGG
>NW_008610651.1:571-1143 GCF_000691845.1 Merops nubicus | reverse complement strand
ACTGGTCCAGATGCCCCGTGCATCCTTAGCATAGACTTTCTCAAGAAAGGGTATTATAATGACCCAAAAGGATATTGAAATGCTGGGGTTTGAACCCCAAGCCCCAAATTAAGGTTGACATACAGATGATTCCCACAGTCCTTCATAAAGAGGTGGTGAGGTTGCCTTTTAGCTTACCCCCAGGGTGTGGCCGGCCTTGCAGGGACAGCCATAAGGCAAATGAGCCCCAGGTGTCCCACATGAAGTAAACAAAGGTCAGGTGTCTCACTTAGGGATAAAAGCCAGGATCACTTAGAGGAAGGGAGGAATGTCTGTCTGTGAAGTGTATCCACATCACAGAGTTTCCTGGTTGAGGAAGGACTTCCTGACTCTCCCTGGAACTGGTTCCTTGTCAGGTTGGACCTTTGCAAACATGGGTTAGGGGAGAGAACTATGTGACTGCTGTTATCTTATATGATTAGCTTGTTGACTTGTTTGTCTCCCATTCCATCTTTGGGAGAATTTGGTTTTTTTTTATTTGTTCCACCTATTCCACGGTGAATCAAGTCAGTTGGCAGAAGTAAAAGACGTCC
>NW_008610651.1:0-356 GCF_000691845.1 Merops nubicus | reverse complement strand
TTCCTGGGGTTCGGGTGTCAGTAACGACAACTGAGCAAGAGAAGTGGCCAGTGCTCTACCTCTACACTGATTCATGGATGGCAGCAAATGCTGTGTGGGGATGGCTGAAGCAGTAGAAGCAGAACAACTGGCAACGCCGGGGTAAGCCTATTTGGGCTGCCAGGGTGTGGCAAGACATTGCTGCTTGGCTGGAGAAACTAGTGGTAAAAGCATGTCACGTGGATGCTCTTTTATCTAAAAGTCAGGCTCACTGAGGAACACCAGAACAACCAGCAAGTGCATGAGGCTGCTAAAGCATTCCAAACAGACTTAGACTGGGAATGGAGACTATCTGTGGACTACCATGGCCTGAATGC
>NW_008610650.1:22764-72243 GCF_000691845.1 Merops nubicus | reverse complement strand
GGAAAACTCGTGGTTGAAAACGCGCCTTGGTGCCGAGAGGGACCCGCTGCCCTCAGGAGCCCTGGCCCGCCGGGGTAGGAGACACTCGCGGTGTTTTGAAATCGACCTCTCAAAACAAGTATTCATCGTACCGGCATGTAAAAAGTGCTAATATATTAAAATGCAAATACGCGTGTATAGTCGGTAATGCTGTTGCGTGTTTCCTGTTTACCATGTTAATTAGAAGTTGGAAGGGAAAACTTCACCAGGAGTAATCCAGGACAGTATTTGACCCAGTAATGCTCATTGACTCATGCAGTGGCTTTTATAGTTCTGGGTTTTCTAGCCCCAAACACAAGCCAAGTTATTTCTTGAACTTCATTTGTGACAAATGTATTAATTGTAACACAACTTACACCTTTGAAACTATTCTTTACCAGCACAAGTGTCAAAACTGCCTTGGCCAGTATGGAGAGGAAAGTTAAATTCCCCACTCTTGTCTTTGTATGGAAAATTTTGATCAAGCTGTCTGTCCTCGGTCTTGGAGACACCAGGTTGCTAGCCTGTGTTATTTTGGGTGGTGTTAATTAATTGTGCAAAAGTTTGAGATTCAGGATGTATAATGCTGATATTGTAAGGCAAGATGAGTGCACTTGTAAACAAACATGCAAAAACATACAGAAGTATCTTGGGATTTTAGTTGGTTTCGAGGATTTTGTTTTCCTTTTTTTTAAAAAAAAAAAAAGCTAGTATTGTTCAGTAAGCCGGTTTGTTCACATTTGCTGTGTCCTTTTAATTTAGAGGTGATACTAATACAAACAATGTATTACAGAAACAATTTTGATATTAACCAGAGGTTTGTATGTTTGTTTGTTTTTATAGTCCACTTCACAATTTCCAGATTCTTCCAGAGAAGAGAATAAAAAGAAACCAGTTTTGGAAAGACTTGGAAATTTGTTTGGTACCGGAAAAAGGAAAAATGTCAAAAGTTCACTAGAACACACTTCGCATCAGAAAGGGGAGAGGTCGGTTTCTCCCCACAGGCCGCAGCCAATATTCTGTAGGCACCTAAAGGAAGGACACGAAGCTGCTCAAGTACAGACGCAAGTGAGAAGCACAGGTGCCGCTTCTGAGGCGCAGGAGTATAACTTCAGGGGGGAGGTAGGACCACTGTACTGCAATACTGTTTCAGAATGGAGTAGTAGGGGAGTCTCTTCTGACAGTGAGTGGTCAGCAGATTGGAGCAGCAGCAGTGAAACCATTAAAAACTCTTTCTTCGAGAGTAGCCTGAATGTGGAAACCCTGGAACCAGAGAGAGAATCCATCACAGATATAAATAATTCCACAACTCCAGATTTCATAAAAAGTTTGAGAAGTTTGTCTAGTGAAGACTTGGAAAAGAGTATCTTAAGCCACAAGGAGCTTGTGAACACGTGGGTGTCTGAGGAGCCTGAGCATGCAAAACCAAAGGATTTGCCATATGAGTTGGAATCCACAGTGAGTGAACACACACATCCTGCTAGAGTGTTAACAGTTGATATCTATCTAAGAAAAACAGACGAACGTCTTAATGAACCCGTGACTGTTATATCAGAAGAAAACCATAGTGACTTGGACACGATGGATAAAAAATCTGCTAATAAGAGATCTGGAAAAAGGAGAAAATCTCAGTCATCTAGTGACGCTCCAAATGGAGAGAGAAACCAGACTGAGGCTATTGTGAGAGAAGATTCTGTGTTTGAGGATGTTGTCCCTTTTGAGGGACATTATCTTTCCGACAAGATAATGAACTCCGAAAGAAAAGTTAAGTCTCCTCAACAGACTCCTGAAAGGAATTCCTCTTCCCCAGGTAACAGTCAGGACCTAAAATTTGGATCTGCTCACAAAGGGGTGTCTAAAACTGAAGCTGACAAAGGCAAGCAGCAGCTATTAAACACAACCCCTGCAAGGAGAAGGTCATATAAAAAAATTCAGTCAGATGCTGTCCCCAGTTCCCCTACTGGTTTGAAGAGTCAGGTAAAAGATTATTCCTCAAAAAAGCAACCTTTAGCATCACCAGAGGGTAACCCAATGACAAAAAGAACTTCAGTGGAAAAGGGAACTATACCTGTGGCTTTTGGGGAAGACAGCTTGGAGTCTCCTAAAGTTTCTTTGGCTGCCAAGACAGAAGATGCTGCCTTGGTGTTTCCTGAAGGCAGAAATGAGACCAGAGCAGTAAAGCACGGTAATGGTTCGGATGGAAGAGCTTTCTTGCATACTGATGGGATTAAAAATGGAGACCTGTGTATGTCAGCTGAGAGACAGACAAATTCTGATTTAGACAGCTTGAAGCTGAAGAATTTGGATGCTTCCAGAACAGTCACGACAAAGATTAACCTGTAAGTAACATGAAATAGTTTACCATATCCCAGTAGCTGTAATTTTGCCTTTGTCTGTGTTCAGGATTCTATAGGAACACTATGTATCTGTTATCTGTCTAGATTATCTTCAGTTAAGAACTGCCTTTACAAAAAAAAAGTCATAATTACAGTTACCACTAAACACACACTTGTAGTTTCCTTGTGTTAGAAAAATAGTTCTTTTTTCCATATTTTATGGATAGCGAATTTCTCTGTGTGCCAGTTCCATTATATGGAACAATTTAACATACATAAAAGCTGCTTTGTGGTCATTGTCAGTGCCCCTGTTGTTGTTCAGATGAGCTCAGCTGTCAGTGACCTTAATGTAGTTTTGCCATCTGTAGCCAACCAAGGGTGGAGAATCTTTGAGTAAGGAATGTGTTTGAGTTGTCCTTTGAAACGGCATAAATTCTGCTATTATTTTGTGAGGAAGCATAGACTGCAATGTAGAACCTGATCCTTCAGATGGTATGATAAATCACACTCCAGAAATTCAAATACATGTAGTTGCTTTTGTAAGTGTGTGCAGGACGAATCGTGATTTTTTTTTTTATCCATGTAACATCAGGCGTTTGCAGAATTATGCATATATGAATCTGCAGGATTGGTTTTTACACTTGAAGAGATTGTCACCTGTCTAAAAGGTGATCAGTGCTTTCTTTAGGATTGTACAGAAGTGCATGCATTTATGATTTTCACTGTAATCAGTAGTGTAAGTCCAGCAACTGATTTCCTGGATTCTTCTACATTCTCTTCTACAGGGAATTATTTTATTCTGTTCATCATTTCTGTTGTTTGATCGTCACAGGCATGTACTATGCACTGTCGCTTTCCTCCTCCTGGTTCATTCGTGTCTCTGACGTAGATGTTAGAGTACATTGGATCCTACAGGTCCACCTGGGGTACACCGAGTGTTCAGGATTGTCATTCAGTTGTGTCAGAGGGATGTGAAGGTTCAGTGTTATGGCCTAAGAAATGTGGATGTTTCCAATTATGGTTCCCATATCTGATAAACATAGGAGCGTTAGGAACTATTTCCTTTGCATGATTTGTAATACTCTGCATCTTATTTGTTAAATTGTTGTATTTTTTTACATGGTGATGCTTTGCTGTCTGGCAGTATACATCACAAATCTTAAACTCTGAAGTTTTTTATCTTCACAACTTCAAAGGAAAGGTAGCTTTCATGGTTTTCTCTTTGTGTCGCTGTCATTAGTCACAGTGTTGTACATGCTTGTGTAGCTGGATTTCATTTTTATGGCTGCCTCCTTGGCTGGCTGGACAGCAAGTTATCTTTTGCTGTACTCAAAGTAATAGACAGGTGTCCTTCCTGACAGATTACCTTTTAATGAATGAACAGCCTGTTCCTTTTCACCTGATTTTGTGGGGTGTGTGGCACTCTGTGTCTTGGTCTTATCTGCTGCTATAGGAACTTTAGCCCTGGGTGGGGACCGATGTGTTGCATGCAAGGTTCCTGATGTATCTGATAGCTGTCATTGCACGGTACCATGCCACTTTTTTCAGACAGACAAATTGATATGGTCAGATTACTGGCTGTAATTTGTAGTCACTCATGAGAACAGATGAACTATAAACCTGGATATGGATTAAGCTGCGATAAAACGGGAAGGGAGAAGGTGGTGCCATTTCTAGAAGATAGTGTGTTTTTGTTTTCTCCTTACTGCTTTGAACTAGAGAACAGATAACTTTTCCATTTTCAAAGGCTGAAAAAATTATGTACTTCACATGAATCCCTTTCAGGTTATTCACAGACTTGTTTGCCTCCTGTAAGATTGATTTTGTATAATCAAAGTAGTTTACACTTAAGAATGCATAATGTCTCTTACTGATGACATGCCAATTCTGGGAATCAAGTTTCTTTAGGAACAATTTAAAAAGAAGTTGGTTTCGCTGGTTCCCTGCAAGTGATGGTAGCGTTTTCTGTCTTTTTTCCTTCTATGTCTGTGTACTGGACAGCTTGGAAGTCGCAGGATGTTTGTTTCTAGCTTTCACAAGGGCAGGCTATCAGGTTTTTGACTAAACTGAGGTTGTTGGCACATCTTAATCAGCGAATAAATAAAACCTCAGGCAGGGGGTACTTTGATGTGCTTAGCAGAAAACTTGGTTTCAGTTGTCATATTTGATGTTCAGATGTGGTTTTGTAGTTGCCTTTGCATTTATGCCCACACATTGACTTATTCTGCTCTGTTAAGATGCCACTTTTCTTTGCTCACCTCAAACTGATGTTTTTGGCATCAACGTTTTTTGGCATCAGTTACATGCTTGACATGGTCGTTTGGACAGTATGCCTCAACTCTGTGACTCACCTTCCGTTTATGACTGTATGGGGAGAGGTTTAACTGCGTGCTTCCACAGGTTAGCAGCAAGGTGTAGCTGAAGAGGAGGCCATCAGGATTTCTCTTGTGCCTCACAATGGGCAGCAGGAACCAGCCACCCTGGGCTGCTTGTAAAAAGCGTTTGCGCTGTCGAGTGCATCCATCTTTCAATACTCCTCTCCCGTATTAGAGAGGAGGCTTAAAGGATACTCAGAAACATCTACTTCTAAACAAGCTTAGCAGCTTGGTTCGTGCAATAAGACGTCTCTTTTGGCTGTATTTAAAATCAGTGTTTCTTCTTGTGGAAGAAGCTGTAATGAAAAGATGAGTTAGAGGAGGGCAGCTGTAGTGGACGGAGCTCCAGGGCTGAGCTTTCTGTTGTTCCTCAGTCTCAGCTGTTGTTCTGCTGCTGGGCAAAAGTACTGCAGAATGTGAAACACAAAGTGCTGAAGCAGTTGCTCCTGCATAAATTTGCCAAGTTTGAAACTATAGCTTTTAGGTGTTAGCTGTTAATTTAAAACAAGTTTTGGGCGTGGCTGTTAACTGTCAGTGCTAACCATTAAACTTGCTGTGTCAAAGCATGTGGAGAAAGAAGGATTGTATTAGGAGGACACATGTTGTTATGTTGAAATGCATGTAGTAGTGCAAGTTACATGTTGACAACAGGAGATTAACAGAGAAATGAATGTGTTAAGATAACCGTGCTGTTAGCAATACCTCTTGAAAATACAGGTAGAAGAAGAGGTTAAGAACCTTCTTCTGATAAGAAAAAGACATGAAAGGTCCTGGTGAACAGCAGTTTCAGTATCAAGGGCATTATATGAAGTTGTATCCCTCCCTCCTCTTCCCAGCTCTCTTCTGGTTCAAGAGGGATGTTCACAAATTGGAGTGAGTCCAATGGTGATTAGGAAGATGGTGGCAGTGGAGCATACCACATATGAGGAGAAGCTGAAGCAGTTTCATTTAACTGATAGAAGAAAAGGGTATGGGCAGACTTCAATAATTTCTGACAGAGATCTACAGAGGTATCAGAGAGAAGGCAGAGCCATATTTGTCCCTGTGGTGTGCAGTAAAGGGACAATGGCCATTCTACCACCCTCCACCTTTCCTTTCCCTCCTCCACAGAGCAAAAAGGGAAAGGAAAATAAGATGGAGACAAAACCCTTGTGAGTAAAAACAAAGGCAATTTAATGGAAAGCAAAGCCAAGCAATGCCGCACGTGGAAGCGAAGAGGGGAAAAAACCCGAAGGTTTATTCTCTTTTTCCCATCAGCAGGTGATGTCCGGCCCCTTCCTCGGAAGCAGGGCTCCAAAACATGTAGGAGTTGCCCCAGAGGACTGAGGAGTAGTCATCCCCCCCCTCTTTGTACTAGCTTTTGTACTAGCTTTATAGTTGAGCTGATGTCATATGGTATGGAATATCCCTTTGTTCATTTCAGGTCAGCTGTCCTGGTCATGTTCCCCCCAAGCTCCTGCTCCCCCTCCCCCCATCCCATTGTGGGGGGGAATGTTAGAAAGAGCCTTGGTGCTGTGCGAGCACTGCCCAGTGGTAGTCACAAGATGGGTGTTATCAACACCCTTCTAACTCCCAGCACAAAAACACTGCACCAGTAGAGCTGCAATGGGAAAATCGGCACAGCCAGAACTATTACAGGGTTATAAGGCAAAAATAATTCACAGTTACAGTGGCTGACCTGCTGCAGTGCTTCCCTAGTAAGGTTGTGAAATCTCAGCGCATGGAGATGCTCAGAACGTGGTCAGACAAAGCCCTCAGCAACTTGATCTAACTTTGAAGCTGTCCCTGCTTTGAGCAGGAAGTTGTACAAGCTGAGCTTTAGAGGTCCATTGCAACTTAAGTTCACTTTACAAAAAGAAAAATCGTAGAATAACTTTGAAAAGTTTAGGGAAAGTAGTCCCACTGCAAATTAAAAGTAGTGTGTAAATATATTTAATTTCATGCTGTGTGATAGTTCCCACCCTACCTTCCCCCTTTCAGGATTAATTTCTTTCTATTTCTAGACTTAAAATTTCCAAGTGTGTTTTATTAGCACATATCTGAACTCTGGGCAGTCACTTTTAAATTAACTATTTCCTTTTTTATTGTTCACCTGCTCTTCCTAAGAGCCTTCCAGTTATGAACCAACATGAGCAGGCTGATAGTTAAAGTGAGCACTCCTGGGAAGTCTTCTCCAAACAGATGTGGTGAATTTTAATAGTTGCTTTCTGTATAGATTCTGAATTCCATTTACTACTTCAGTAAGTTTGCTACACATGCTTTTCCCAAGAAAAGAAGTCTGTGCAGTGGAGAATCTTGCTTTAGTAGGGTTTACTGTATTAATGGGGATGGATCTCTTGAGGAAGAGGAGAAAGGTGTAATCTCAGTTGTTGGGTCATTGATGCCAACTCATTTGTACTTCACACTTCCTTCTTGGGCTAAAGAGCTGTCTGAGAGCTCAGCAAACATAACTTGTCTCAGTGGAAAAAAAACAAAAAAAAACAAAAAAAACCAAAAAACACTTAAATACAGAATCATCCGTTGTTTGACAGAGCATTTGAAGCCCTGGAGACTGTTGCCATAAGCTAGTTTCTTTTATCTCCCATCATTGTTTTCATGTGATGCAGTTTCTGCCTGTTCTCCCACTGCTGAGTGTCTCCGGGTTCCTTTCTGCAGAACAGGTCTGCCCTTGAGGTGGTGGTGGGCTCCTTGACACTCCATATATCTGACTGATGAATTTTGAAGACATGTGCCCTGCATCTTCACAGCTGTTCATACTGTTCCTGCAGTAGCAAGTGGCATGGACAAATGCTTTTTACTGGATGTAGGTATTCAGAGGAAGGAGGCTTAGAACTCTGGTCTGCCTGTTGTTAACCTTCTGCTGTAGTACATGCTATGTACTTGTATGTGCTTCTCTGTCCACTCTGATGGACAAGCTCCTGTGCTCCCTAGTTCAATTCTTGTAAAATCAGCAAGGTTAATTTACACAATTTAAATGATTATCTGACTTCACCTGAAGGAAATGGGAGAGTCCACACACAGTGTTCATTTAGCCAAGTGCTGGTGCTGTGACAGGGGACAGGTACTCTTCCACCAGCACTAATGAGGCCAGAAGAGGTCCTTCACTCCATTTAAGGTTGCTTCTGCAGTGTAAGGGCTGCAAAGAATCTGGGCAGATATCTTCAAAAGTTGTTGGAAAGGTATATTCAAATGTTAACCAACTCATTATCACCTTAATGAATTGGGATTTGTTTCCTAAACTCTGAAGGGAATTGCATGCATATAATTTATTCTGCCTGTTCACTATTACATTTTAATATCTGTCATTCATAAGTAGTTTTCTGCCTTAATGGCAGATGCTGTCAGCTGCTGCTTTTTGTTTTATTGAGCATTAAAGAACTACATAATTGTCAAAAATGTATTCACCTTGTTTAGTGTTTCGGGGGTTTTTTTTGGTGATTCATGTAGTTTCTCCTTTTTTAGTTAATTCCTTTTGAGATACCAAAATTTAAACTGAATGTGACTATGGAAAATTTCACTGTAATGCTACCTTTTGTAGGTTTGAAAATTGTTACAGGTCTTTTCAAGATTAATCACAGATGTAACTCTGTATCACTTTCCCTCCTGTAGTCCAGCCAAACCGAAGAGTGTAGAGCTGAATTTTAAATCTACAAATCAAGACAATTTAGAAGGTGATCAGGATGCTCATGAAAGACCAGTTAATAAAACTAACAGCAACATTGCCAACAAAATTTCCTTGTTTGAAAATAAATGTGCTAACCAGAGCCAAAGGCCTGCTGATGTTCCTTCTTCAAAAACTAGTACTGTACCAAGCACGTTTGTTGGCAGAGCAAAGCTGAAATTTGGAAAACAACTGAAGGAAACCGAACAACCTGATAAAACATTAAATAAGCAAAGCAGTCACCTGAAGTTTTTTGAAAATGGTGCAGCAGAGAAAGAAAGCACTGCAGAATTAAAAGGAAAAACTGAGGAAGGCTCTGCCTGGTATGAGGATACTGGGAAGACAACAGACCTTAAAGTAAAAGCTGCAATATCCCTTTTTAACCAAGGTAGCAAGATTTATGCTGGTGGTGTCTCTCTGAAGCAACCCGATCCAGAAGTGACCATAGCTAAAAAAGAAAATTCATCCTTTAAACTGTCTTTGCACTTGCCCACTAAAAGTGAAAATGCTCAAGATACTTCTTACCAGAGAAACAACACAAGCTCAGAATTCCACAGAAATGAAGAAAAGATACTGCCAAACACAGAGGTTTTATCACCTTGCAATGATGATAAATACTCTCTACCATCTCCTCAGATTTTTAGGTCAGAATTTAAGAAGGTAGAAAATGGAGATAAAAAGGCAAAGCCAGGAGATTTGAGCTTTGCAGCATTACAGTATGATGACAGTGGTCAAGACAGTACCTTGTTATCAGAGCACAACATCAGTGCACAAAAGAGCCCGGGTGAAACCTGTAATGGATCTGCTGAAGAAGATGACAGCATTTTTGAGTCCCCATCTGACATGAAGAAATTTGCTGAAACGATAAGAAACTTGGACAGCTCCATTTGTTTACCCCAGAAAAAGAAGAGATCAAAGCTTCCCAAGTCCCCAGCACCCCACTTTGCAATGCCACCCATTCATGAAGACAACTTAGAGAAAGTATTTGACCCTAGTGTATTTACTTTTGGTTTGGGACTGAGGAGGGAAAAAACGCAGGATCTGCTACCAACTCAACAAATTAAAATGCAAAGCCTGGAAACGATAGCCAGAGTCAGGCCCAAGCGTGCATCAACAGAGCAAAGTATTATATTTAAAGCCCTGCAGTCATGTAATAGAGAGGAACCTGCCATTACTCAGGAAATAAATGGAAAAGAGAACATTGATGGTACAGATGGTGAGATTAAGAGATCCCGACTTGAAAAAAGCTCCCTGTTCTCAAGCTTGCTGTCTTCTACATCTAAAGAGAAGTTTTTAAATCCTTCTGTCACTTCAGTAAACAACACTGCAACAACTTTCACAGCGGACTCCTCGGGAATGCCTCCTTTACAACAGGATGCTTCTGGATCTTTTGGCATGCCTCAAAAATCTGAGGTAATAAAGATCATTCATTAGATGCAACCGTGTAAAATTTTGCCTACCTCCTGAATGGCTGTTAATTTTCATTTTGCAATTCAGTCTCTTTCAGATATGAAGTTGCCAAGTTTTGTGGAGAAGTACATGCAAGCAGATAGTGCAAAAAAAGAACTAAGTTTACAAATGCCGAACTTCGGGAACACCGAGAAAAGTTTTTCCAGCTGGTTAGGGACAAGCAGATATGAATCAAATGTCCCCGCTGGCTTGTTAGATGTGGATGTAAGTATTGTGTTGTTGAAAATCTGCCTGGAAATTTATGCAGCCTCTATATTTTCTATAGGTGATGTGCATGTATGGTTTTGTTTGTTTGTTCCCCTCTTAGGGACATATGTAGATAACAAATACATAGAGGTGATTGTAGGTATGATATTGGTATGGTGTTGGCTACTCGTGAAAGTGAGATGGCAGCTATTAACATGATTATGTTTACTCATGGTGCCCTTACTTTGAGACTCTTAAGAAACATTAATTGAAAGTATATGTTTGAATGTCTTCATACTTGATTTTGTATTATTTTGAAACAGATCTCATGCAAACTTTATTTCATTGTTGTAGATGGTAGAACGCTTTCTGTGTACTTTGGAAAATTTGTGCCTGCTTCTTCTCTTGACAGTAATCACTCTTCTCTTCCAGGAAGACATTCAGGCATTGCACTGTTAAATGAGTAAAAGGGCAAACCTTTTTTTATCCCTCTGTTTTTGTTCCCAGTATTCCCCATATGTGATAGAAAATTATATATTCTTTAAGAATACTCTAAGAACTGGATAGCAGTGTTGTTACATAACCTTTGTCTGGTTGTAAGCATCTGTTCATCATGAGCAAAGACAGATTTGTGTTTTCCCTTCAAGGCTACTTTACCCTAATGTGGGAGAACTTCATAAGTTTCTGTTTTCTGGAGGCACTTGTTGTTACCTGAGAGGAAAACTGTAATTGGGAGATCTAAGAATCATGGGAAGAAATACATTCTCCTAAGTTTAATAGCCACATTAATGTGACCTGTGGCAGCATATAAGAAATTTGATAAATACTTTTCCAAATCTAATGTTTATCTGCTGTTACAGTTCCACTAAAAGGAGTGGGGGAGTAGTAGACTTAACTCCTTTTTTCTTCCCCTTGCAGAAGAAAATCATCTGTGGTATCTTGCAGTTTTGAGGATGTAGATTTTTTTTTTTTTTTCTCTCACAGGAATTTTTTTAATTAGTGTGAGGAGGAAAATTAGGGGGTTTATTTGCAGTGGTGTAGTCTTGTGCTACCAGTTAAAAAAGCTTCCTTACTCTGGATGGTGCTGCTTGGATTTCAGAACCTGACTTTAAAGCAAGATGACTAGTACTGATTTATTTATTTATTTATTTATTTTGTTAATTGCTACTTGAGCTGTTGTTCCAGAGTGGGTTTCAATTTTTCTGTAGAGTGTGGAGGCCCAATATGGTGAGGGGTTATGTACGCATGTAAGACTGCTCTTGACAGAAGCCTGTTAGGCTCTGAAAGGTTCCAGCACTGTTGCTGCCTCTGAATTGTCTTGCTCAACATAGACGGGAACTGAAAATGTTTGTGTGATGTATACCTACTGTGCATCTTCCACTGGCTAAGAGAATGATGATGCAATGGCTACTGGGTCATGTGAAGGGAAAGAATAAGGGCAGCCCAAAACAATGACTTTGGCATTCCTTAAAACACGGAGCAAGTTCTAACTGGAATTGAAGCACAGGCCAAAAAAACCAGTCATGCTTCAACATGTCTTGATGCCTACAAAAATCTGATGGTGGTTAGGAGCTCTGTCCTGAGACCACTGCCTGCCCTGTGTGCTGACTAATATGTTCTTATGAGTTCTTTGTTGTTGCTGGCTATCTTAGACTGCAACCTATTTAGGGGCAAGGTCTGTTTGTTTTGGGTTTTTTTTTCATATGAATAATTCCATGAAGAGCAGGACCCTGTCCTGGAACGAGCACTCCTGTCCTTGCTAGGAAACCAATCATGTAGTTGCAACGCTTGCTTTATTTGTTTTAAGGTGACATGATGCAACCACAACTTCCCCATATACTCTCTATCATATAATTTACCACTGACTTACAGCATTGTTTTAGGTTTTGTATTCCTCGATACCTTTATTTGTTCTTGGCATCTTTAGTCTATCATTTCTTGCACTGAGTCTCATGCTTTTTGAAGAAACCTATCTTGTTATGAGGTGTTCAGCACAAAATTAACTGTACTTGGTAGTTCATTGTCACGGTTTAGGGTCAGGGCTGCACCAGACCTGTAACAGATGCTCTCTGTTAACCCCTTTCCCCTCAAAAGGGGCAGAAAAAGGGAATAATGGAAAGAGACTTACTGATTAAAAAAGTAAAACAGCTTTAATGAAAATACTATTACTACTACTTCTAATAAAATGGAATATGTACAGATGTATATACAAAACCAGTGTCAAACCCGGTTCCCCCCGATGGCAATATGTCACCCTTGGTGCTGGGGAGCAGCCCCGGGGAAGAGTCCCAGGCTGGACTCCTGGGAACAGGAGCTGGATTCGGGAAGTTGGTTCAGGAACACACAGCTTGGGATCAGAGGCAGAATGGATTAAATCCTCCTTGGATGCTGGCCATTGAAGGAGCAGTGAAAGTGAAGAAGGAAGGTCTTGACCCTCGTGATCCTTCAGCTTTTATACTGAATATGGTGGATATGGGATTGAATACCCCAGTGGTGAATTTAGGGTCACTTATCTTGTCTGCTCCTCCCTGCAGGTGCGGCTTTACTATCTGCCCTCCTCCATGTGGTAGACAAACTTTTGCAGTGACCTTGGTCTACACACCAATCCTTGGTGGTAACTGTAAACGTGGAGCGTTATCACTGCTAGAAGCAGACACTGTCTGCGAAAATATGCTGTTAAATTCAGACAGTGCAGTTAGTTAGAAGAGCTCTAGCTGAAAAGTAAAATCACTGAACAGAATTAGCACTGTCCTACACCAGACCAAGACATTCATACGTGTATATGCATCAGGCCACCTCAGTCTTTTCATATATTCCTTCAAAATTATCTTATTCTTTGTGATTACCAGACATTCAAA
This sequence comes from Merops nubicus, assembly GCF_000691845.1. Classification (NCBI taxonomy): domain Eukaryota; kingdom Metazoa; phylum Chordata; class Aves; order Coraciiformes; family Meropidae; genus Merops; species Merops nubicus. Next base: position 59,339 of record NW_008610650.1, on the reverse strand, counting down.
CTTTCATTAATATCTGTCATTGTAGAGCATGTACTTTATTAATGCCAGTTTTTTAAATAGTCTCTTGGTATGAAATTCCTGGAAATAAAAGAAGCCAATCAGAACAACTTAAAAGTGTGTCAAGTCTGAGGTTAGTTGGCTTCAATGAGATGATAATTCAGTTTTAAAAAGTGTTTAAATCTGTACATTTGTGGCAAGATATTGCTCTTCAGAAATAATTGACTCAATTAAGTATGTGTAGTTGAAGTGTTATCAGCTTATCACTATTGAGGCTAATTTTTATTTTGTTTCACCAGCTCTTTTTTTTTTTTTATAGCTAAACATCTTTATTGAACACATTTTCATTTGATTATGGGGTTTTTGGTTTTGTTTTGTTTGTTGGAGTTTTTTTTGGTTTGGTTTTTTGTGTGTGTGACTTTTCTCTCCCCGCTGTCTGTTAGGCACTTTCAAGAAATGGACAAAGTAAAATCAACCCCAGACCTGGCAAGGTAGGGTCAATTTTATTATCTTTACTGTTCATCTCTATTTGTAAAGCATAGCAAGATAGAATTATATGTTGGTGCTGTTTGTTTTGTGGTTTTTGTTGTTTTTTTTTTTAACACAGCTGGTGATATACTGTGAATCAGACGATGAAAAAAATGGTATTGAAGTTTTCCATGATGTTTTGGATTGCAGTTCTTGGGTTCTGTCACCAAGAATCTTAGTGAAAGTCATCAGAGGATGGTAGGACATTAATTTTTATTCTGTATCACTGGTCTCTCAAAAAATCTTTTTAAACATAACTAGCATGTAATCCACAGTAAGTCTGTGTTGCAAATGACAATGTAATGCAGACACCTGTGAGCAAGAAATGTGGTATTTTACCTCTACAACAGGAAGTTCTAGGCTGGGAAACTTATTTTGCTGACAAGTTGAGTGAGTGTTACCAACTGGAGGGGTGCATCATTTCACTGGGCATGGGTGTGGGGTGAAATGACAGATTCTGTCCAGCTATGCTGCCATTTAACTCCTTTCCCTTTTGTGGGTTCTTGCATAGCATTTGGATTGACTAAAAGGCTAGCAGAGGGTTTTAAAGCCAAGTCTGACATGAGTTTGGATGCAGAAGATGAATTCCGTGTCCAAAGGTGTATGGTGTTGCTGCAGAGATAATTGGCTGTTTCTCTGATCAGCCCAGAGGGAATTTTTCTCCAAAAGCTAGATTGCCTAAGAATAATTCAAAACAAGTTCATCTCCATCATCTTTCATAGTATTAACAGAAGAGCCATTGTTAATATGCATAGCATTGTATGTTAAGTTGTGGCCAGGCTATAATACAGTTAAATAGCAGGTTCTCAGAAGTAATGATCAGTATCATTATGCTGCAGAAATAATGGCTAGCTGCAGTAGGAGGTACTGATTGCTGTTTAGCCTTGGAAAACTTAAATGAAAATATTTTGATCTGTGTGAACTGTTTCTTCTTTTCCAGCACAGACTAGGGGCCTGGGGGTCCCTCCCACTCCACCTCTTAACTGAAAGCTGCAGGGGAGGGTTTTATATTTGCAGATGGGTATAGTTTTTTTTATCTAGTCATATTTTCAAACTTGCCATTAAAAATAAAGTTGCTTGTCTTCTGAGCATTCTTATCATCCTTTGGCATATCTATACTAGACCCTGTGGAGCTCTAGGCTGTTGTTCACAGGTTCCTAGTAGCATGTCTGTGTATACACAATGCAGCAGACTGCAGTGTCAATGTTTTCTGTCCTCCAAATTGGTTCTGATTAGTATCTCATGCAAAAGTCTGGTATTCATAGACAGTAGGCTTGCTGCCCCAAATCATCAATTTGAAAAGGTGGAGGAGTTTTTGGTAAAATTACAAAGTCAGCAGTAGGCACCTTTGGTTTTATCATTGCTTTGGAAAGTATCACAGAGACCAGAAATGGCTGCGTCAGCAGTGTTGGGCAAATAAACTGTATTGGGGTGGCAGGAAGGGTCTGGAAATAATACTTCATATGAAAGTATCTGTTCAATGGGAATGTGATTTTTGCAGATCACACTTGGTTTTAGTGGTGCTTTATCAATTATTTTTTGTTTTAAGCTGGATACTCTATGAGAAACCAAATTTTGAGGGCCCTTCTATTCCCCTGGAAGAAGGAGAGCTGGAACTCCCAGATATTTGGGGTTCAGGTACTTCTGAAGAGCAAAATGAATGCCAGTCTACAAAGCCTGCAGTGATTGGTTCAATAAGACATGTTGTTAAGGCAAGTAATATAAGTAAAGAGAATTTTATGGAGATCTTAATGTTTGGTGATGTTTCATACTGATACAAAGTGAGAGTGGTGTATTACACAAGTGTAACATGAGTTGTAAATGCATGGAGCAGTCTTACATACTGAATTTCTTGTTTAATCACAGAATAAACGTGAGGGCTTTTAGAGTGGGCCTTATGGTAGCATTCACTAAGGCAGGAAAGGCAGGGCAGAAAGAAAACTTAGTGGTTTTTATTAGAATAACCTTCAAAACGCTACATCCAGCATACGCTTTTTAGCCTTGTCAATTTTTTGGGGAAAAAACATCCCTGAAAACCATCAGTAATTTCACAGACTACAATTTTCAAAAGATGGCTTTTTGTTTTTCTTAGAATATAAACCAAATTTACACCGAACACAAGCTTTTGTGTCAAACACGAAGCCTTGTTTGATACTCCAAAAAATAGCTCTGTATGCTCAGGCTTTCCAGGGAGCTTCACACATGGAGGAGCAGCCTTCCTATGTGCGCTTTTAACCTACCATTAAGTAGTTACCTTTGAAGGTTGCCAAAACAAGCATGAACTACAAAGTTACTTGACTAGGAGAGGGGAAAAAGGAGGAGTATATATTGCTTGTAACTACAATTCTTGTTTAAATTGCTGTTCTCTTCAGGAGCGGCTTGCTTGGTGTTATCTTAGGTTTTAATTTGCTAGAGGAGATGTTAACTGATGAAAGAAGATGTATTCCTGCCTAGATGGCAGAAAGTAAACAATGTAAATGCTGTTCAGAGGTTGACTGATTGTATTGGTCCAAACAGACAGGCAAGCTGGTGTAGTTATACTTCTATAATAGCCATCTAATAGCAGTAGTAATTGACAAGGGGACGACGACGACAATTTAAAATAAGCAGGTGTTTCAAAACCGATTTAGCTACCCACATTAATTACAGAACTCATGGCAGAGATGAAGTGATTATGGCAATCTTCGTTTTTCAGGATTACAGGGTCTGCCGAATTGATTTGTATACAGAACCTGAAGGGCTGGGGATCGTGACTTCCTTTTTTGACGACACTGAGGAGACGGGCGTGTTCGGCACCACTCAGAAGACGTGTTCTATCAAAGTACACTGGGGCATGTGAGTGCGTGGTTCTGTGTGGACGTCTGCTGCTATGGGAGGAATTTGTTCTAAACCATTGGTTACACCTGTCAGACATGCAAACAGACTAGACTTATTCAGTCCTATATTTTGGTAGGACTTGTTGACACTAGCATTAGTACATCATTGTAATGCTTCACTCTTGGAGAGGCTGACTTCATAAAATGTGTTGTTAGAGTCAGTTTTTCTTCTGCTTGCATGTAATAAAGACAGAGTAACCCTTGTGCAGTTGTAGCAAAGGAATGAGTTTCTCTCCTGCTCTTCTCATTCAGGCAAGGTTACTGTAAGTGAGAGGATGAACTATTATGATAAGACCACGTTTCCTACTTGCTTTCCTCTAAACTTGAAATCTTTGAAAATTTTCTTCTTTTAGTATAAGCCCTAGTGGTACAAAGTGATACTTAGTGTCATGTGTCAACTCTGGAAAGCATTTTTGTTTTTCCCAGTGCATTTTAATTGTGTTTTTATGGTGAAATTTAGGACATGTATGTTATGTCACCTGAGAATATCTAGACATCTGAGTTAGGAGTGTGTAAAGTATGTCATGAACTAAGTGGGCTTTTATGAAAAAGGAGACCTTTAAGAAGCAATCCATATACTGTATCAATGGTAGTTTTGATACCTTAATCAACAAACTTGTAAATCAGTACTGAAAATATACTTCAAAGTGGTATTGGAAAAAGTATGCAGAAAAGTGAGGCTAGTTTTGGAAAAAAGTGAGAGGGGAACCACTTTCAATGATACTGGGTACTGCATAACATTTTACAGGGTACAGACCTTAGGTGTTCCCTGTTGGTCGTGTTGTTCGAGCACTGATAGCATTTGTCTTGCTGCGAATGGTCTATTTAACTGTCAAAAACTGCCCAGTTAAAGACAAGTGTTAAGTTCCACTGCAAAGATATATTCAAATGTGTCACATGATAGACGGGCCATTTTAGTTGTTAGGTAAAGGATATTTTTATCTGATGAAGTCTTTACACCCTGATTTGGGGAAAAAATGAAGCACTTGGGTATATAGGGAAATTTTAAGATGTCCAAATAGTTGTTTTCTCTGACAAGCAGTTATTCCTATTGAACTTCGAGCTTAATCCAAATTACATGTTTGCCAAAAATAATGAAATCAGATGTTAAATGTTTATTAATTGACTTCATCTACCTTGCTACTTTATTTCTGTCTCTCACTTAAAAGTGTTCTGTGAACAGTGAAATTTCCAGAAAATTTTAAGGAAACGGAGCCAGACTTCAGACTGGTCCTTATTTTGCATGAGCGTGACAGCATTTTTTGCACTATGTCTGTGCAAGCTCTTACAGTCTTTTCATTTCTCACTGTTGTATTTGGATCCCTTGAGGGAAGGCAGACTAATATTTGCAACAGGAAGCAGAATAGACAGTAAAAAAATAATCTTTCAGATGTCATTTCATTAGTCCAATGTAGAAGGAAGTCGATTCTGCCAATTGCTTGCATGAGAAATTCAGTAAATTGCTTCATTTTTGCATGTTGGAGGGTTTCTTTCTTTCCTTCAGTTTAGTCATGGCATAGTTGGCGGTATTGGCAGTTGAGGGAGGCTCTGATTCTGAGTCATCTTGCCGTGTGGGTGTGGTTGTATCTTCTTAAAGTTTCCCAGTGTTCACGCTTAATTGTTGTTTACTAAAAGCTGCCAACAAAAATTAGTCAATGCACCTTTATCTTCTGATTGCACTCTCTCCTTGGTCTTCCATGTGTTTAAGTTCTTGTAGTGAAGTTAGAATTACAGAATCATTTAGGTTGGAAAAGGCTTTTAAGATCATCATCCACCTATTAACCAAATCCACCACTAAACCATCTCCCCAAGTGCTGCATCTGCACATCTTTTAAATGCTTCCAAGGATGGTGACTCCACCACCTCCCTGGGCAGCCTGTTCCACTGCTTGACAATCCTTTCAGTGAAGAAATTTTTCCTATTATCCAACCTAAACTTCCCCTGGTACAACTTGAGGCCATTTCCTGTTGTCCTATTGCTTGTTACTTGGGAGAAGAGTCCAACATCCAATTACAACCTCCTTTTGAGGCGTTGTAGAGGATGATGTGGTCTCCATTCAGTCTCCTTTTCTTCAGACTAAATAGCAGTTCTCTCAGCCGCAACTCATAAGACTTACGCTTTAGACCCTTCACAAGCTTCATTGCCCTTCTTCATGCTCCAGAATCAGTGTCTTCCCAGTAGTGAGGGATACAAAACTGATCACAGTATTTGAGGTGAAGCCTCACCAGTGCCAATCACTTCCCTAGTTCTGCTGGCCATAATATTTCTAATACAAGTCAGGATGCCGTTGGCCTTCTTGGCCACTTGGGCACACTGCTGGCTTATATTCAGCTGGATGTCAACAAACACCCCCATGTCCTTTTTTGTGGAGCAGCTTTTCAGCCATTCTTCTCCAAGCCTGGGGTTGTTGTGACCCAAGTGCAGGACCCAGCACTTGGCCTTGTCGAACTTCATACCATTAGCCTTGGCCCATCAACTTAGCATGTCCACATCCCTCTGCAGAGTCTTCCTAGCCTCAAGCAGATCGACATTCCCGCTCAGCTTGCTGTCATCTGCAAACTTACTGAGAGTGCACTTGATCCACTCATCCAAGTAATTGATAAAGATGTTAAATGAACTGGCCCAGTGCTGAGCCCTGGGGAACACAACTTATGACCGATCATAACTTGAGGCTTACTGAGTGGTGGGACTACAGGACACAAAATACATCAACTGTTTGGCAATAAAACTAAAACTACTTGTTTTTTTTTTTTTTTAAGGGAATTGTATGTCTGCAGTGAAACTTTACCAATTTGTGCTAGTTTACATCAGCTTGGAATTTGCCTTTTAGGCATGATAGAGTGAGGATTGTTCTAGCATCTTTGTGATACCACCGGATTTGTCCATGATGATCTTTACATGTGTGACAAACAAAACGTTGGTTTGCGACAACATGATTAAAGGGTCAGCTGCATAAAGTGTTCTGGAAGACTGCTGTTGCTATCCCAGTCGGGAATTTTGAAAGTTAGGTCTTTCAAAGCAGATTTATTAGCAGATAGAAATCTACTTCCTCATGTTTTTTTAGGAGTTGTCAGGTGTTTCTACGTATTAGTAAGTAACAGAGGTTCAGAATTTTCTATTGAACAGGTTCTGCAACAAATCCAACTTTAGGCTAGGAGTGGTCTTTCAACTTCTTGAAAATTGGTTCTACATTTTTTAAAAATATTCTAAAAATAATACAAAGTAACCTTAAGTCTTGAAATTTCAGTCTAAAACTTGTGTTGCCTTCAGTAAGATAGTGTAGTCCTTAACTGTCTGCTCATTGCACTGATTCTTTTTATTTTTTAAGCCTGTTAAAACAAAACACTTGTGTTATTGAGGATTCCTGCACAGGCACAGAATTTTGCCAGTATGCCAGCTTGTAGTTGGCGGGTTTGGTGGTAAAGCAATGAAGTTTTATTAAGGGAACAATGGTGTCTTTTCTAAAGGAAGCATATTGTCTTGTTTGTTACTGTTCAGAAATGTTCTGGGTTTTTATCTTTTGCTTTCTTTCCCCTGCTCCGCCCATCTTTAGATGGCTAATTTATGAAGAACCTGGTTTCCAGGGAGTCCCTTTAATGTTGGAGCCTGGTGAATATCCTAATTTAGCGTTCTGGGAGAAGAAGGAAGCCTACATTAGGTCCATGAGGCCCTTGAAAATGGTAAAGTACCGTTACAAGTTTCGTGACCTGTGTTTATGTGATGAAAAATCCATCCACCTTAACACATTATTTCTAAGACTTACAAAAATGTAACCCTTTAAAAACCAATGAACTTTCAACATGTGATTGCATCCATTTCTGCCTTTAATTTGCCTTCTTATTTTCACTTATGTTCTTTAAGGGAGGTTGAATCTTCATTCTGCCTTTTTGTGATTATTATTACAGTTGTTTATAAGTTGTCTAACTAAATATAGACAATTTTTTTTTTTTTTCTTATCAGGGTGGTCGCAAAGTTGAATTCAGTAGAGAGCCAAAGGTAAAAGTCAATATTTACTTGTTTGTCAAAGTGCATGGGTTTTTTGGTTTTTTTGGGGGTTTTTTTTTACTTATGAACTACACATGGGTAGATAAATAGATCTTGGTCACAGTGCCACTTACTGATGGTTTAGTGGCCGGTCCTACTGTATGTGACCACACCATGAAACTGCAGTTTCTGTCACATTTATGCATCCATCACATACATATATGACAGCATTGTCTGGATAATGTAGATGGGCAATGAACATTTAAACATTCACCTTGCATCTCTAAGAGAGTTCTTGAGAATATAGAGATCTCACCAATTAGTTTCGTAATCTTGCCTTCTCCTTCTTTGTGCCCATGCAAGAGAAGCTGTCTGTTGTCTGAATTTATCATACTTTCTGCAACTTTTACTTCATCTCCATGATAGGTAATTGTGTATGAGAAGCCGTTCTTTGAAGGGAGACATGTGGAAGTGGAATCAGAGGTCCTTACGCTTGATGACAAGGCATCAGAGGAGAAGGCGAGACTTCCGCTTTCATCAATAGGATCCATGAAAGTTCTAGGAGGGATGTAAGTGTGGGAGAACACTGGCAAGATTTCCCCTTCAGTTGAAGTAGTAACTCCACAGGCTGGAAACCACAGTGGACAAATTCAGTACCCATTTGTTTTCTTTGGTTTTCTAGTTTTGGGGTTTAGAAGTATGCCTCTATCAAATACGCAAATATTCACAGCAGACGGACAAATTGCATGCATCTCTATCTGCTCCATAACAGTGTGGCCTGGCAGTTGCCCATTTTCACATGCAGCCTCTGTTGTTGTTGTTTAGTTGGGTCGCTTACGAGAAACCTGGGTTTGAAGGCCATCAGTACCTGCTGGAGGAAGGAGAGTATCAGGATTGGACAGACTGGGGTGGCTACGATGAAGAGCTACAGTCACTGAGACCAATTGTTGGTGTAAGTTCCAAGAACATGTCTTAGTGAGTGCACCTGAGTACACTTGAGGTATCATGCTGAATTTTTCTTATGATGCTTCTCTTTGTTTTAATAGGACTTCACAAGTTCCCATATGATAATGTACAGTGAAAAAGACTTTGGATCAAAGGGTCCCAATATTAACGTGTTAGGAATTATTTCCAATTTGAAAGACACTGGATATGGGCTGAGGACACAGTCTATAAACGTGCTAAGTGGCGTGTAAGTGTTATTTTTAATTGCTGCTTAAAAGTGCTGTTCTTTTTAGAACTTGATAGTATTTGCAGATGTTTTTCAACACTGTGACTTCTAATGTCTGTGTGGAGTCTTCAGATATAATTTTCTGCCCTTAGCTGCGGAATGTGAAGAGTAAAACTTTTTGTGAATATGTACATTAAATTGGTTTTCTTTTGAGGATAAGATCAAGTCATCCAAGGAAACGTGGACTTAATGATACAGAAAATATGAAAGTATGAGAGTTTTCATCAGAGAGGTAGAAAGAGCCTATCTTTGTGTCTGTGTTTTTTTTTTTTTAAAGTGTTTCAACAGCAAAATTGTATAAAAGTAGTATCCAGGCTGTGTTTGACCAGAGGCAAATTCTTTGCTCTTTCTCCCAGTAGTGTGTAAAAATAGAAGTAACTGTGCTTACCAACGCATTCTGATATTAAGAAGACTTTAGCTGTTCTGGAAAGTAACATTGCTTTTGCAGTGATTCCTAGAGGTTAATAGTGTTTTAGTACTGTGGTGTTGTTTTTTATTGTTGGAAGTTTATTTTTTTTTCAACACAGCAGTTTCCAAAAATTAACAAAGGCCACTAACAACTTTTACTCTTTGTGCCATGTGTGACAACACATGCAGTTGAGAAGCTGACAGGCTTTGCTGTTTGATTTGTTCCGTGCATCAACTGCAGACTGTGTTTCACAGCTCTGCAGGCTGCATCAAAGTATTTTGGAACTACAAACAAATATTAGCAGTCGTGTCTCCAAATGTACAAGGTTACTTAAAGAAGTAGAATGGAGATTCTGAGCCGTACAGTCTCTCTCTCTGCCTGGAATGCAGGTGACTTGCTGACAGCTTTGCCTTACCCAGCCACACCCTAAATCTTACTCTGTGTTATCTGTGCAATATCTCTGCAAGTTTTGTCTGGATAAAGACTGCAGAGTCAAGCTCAGTTCGTTCCAGAGGAATGCTTTTAATTTGTATATGAATGTGGTGTGACAGCAGGGTTTTTTTTTCTGCCTGGTGACCTTTGAAGCCACTGTGCCCTTCCATCTTCTGTAACAGGGAAGGGAGATCCGTAGGAAAGAGTCACCTCTGAAGGCTGGGAAACAAATTGTGGTTTACCTATCATGCCCTTTGTGTAGTTGTTCCAGTAAATATGTCTTGCAGCTGAGATAGGAATCATACTTGAGTTTGAGTATTCTAGTAATTAAGAGTGACTCTAATACTCTGATGGAACAAGTGGCTAAAAGTCATTACAAACAAAACTGTTGTCCCACAGATTCTGCAGCTGTTCCTGTAGTGTCACCTTGTAGTCTCTTAAAGATGTAATTTTTAACAGTGAGCTTTTAAAAAATTTTGGTGCATAGTTCGTAACAGGTGGCTAGCACTCGGGCCTTAAGTCTTGAATAACCTTTTTTTTTTTTTATTTTCAAAGAGATTGTGAGTGTTTGGAGTTTTTGTGGTAGTGTTTTTACTAAATGTCAATGTGTCAGGTTGAACATTAAGCCGTGCTTGGTAATAAAGTGCGTTAAGTGTTAAGTAACTGTTCAGGTAGAAAATTTTTATATCTTTCCTTCCAAGAAATTGGTCACAGAGTGATGAATAATCCATTGAGCAATTTCCTGAGCTGTTTAGACTGTGATGTAGATGTCACAGTGAACTGTGACAGATTCAGTAAAAGCTTGTCAAAATATTTCAAAGTAACAGTCTTCGTATCGTGTTGAAAATACTTAATTTAAAACCAAAAATAGTCAAAAATGTAAGACACTCTGAACTTTTCATAGCAGTTTAACTACAGGTATCTGGAGTAAGCAGTTACAGCAGTAACAGGTGATCTGTATTTCCCACATGATTAATTTGATTGCTTTGTAATTTAAAGGGTATATCAGAGGAAAGAAAACCTGACACTGCAGTGTGCAGATACTACTGAACAAGTTCTAAGCTAAACTGTATGGGGAAGACAACTCAGCTCTGCATTTGGGGTGTGAATATTCTGTTTTGTGGTGACAGAGCACTAGTTGCATTAAAATTTTCAGCTACTGAGTTTCTGAAGAATGTTTCCAAGTGATACTTAAATGTCTTTGCTAAATACTTGTAAAGACATATATTTCCCTTCCCTCCCCCCTAAATATCACAAGTTGATGAGGACTGACTTCTTTAAAAATGAAACCTTTTTACTCTTGAGCATTTTTCAGAGACTGGCCAAGCATAAAATCCAGAATATTTTATTCTTCTGCCATTGAGGTGGGAGAAAGCAATCCAATAAACTGAAAACAGGAGAGACCTTTTTTTTTCTTTTACATAGGGTTTGATCTTTACTTCCAAATTGGCAGTTTTAAGTGGAGGAAAATGGAAGTATTTACTAGCAGCAGGTAACACCCTTTACAAGTTTAAGCAAGTACTAAAATCAACTTCTGTATGCTTTTGATTTCCTCTCTGCTGAAAAACTCTTCAAGCTTATATTTAACAGTAATCAAAGTCACAGGAATTGCATGTTTGAAATACGCCTTTTCTTTATCCATAAACAACAGATTTTTGCCAAAAATACTGAGAAAGCCCCTGTCCTGTAGCTAGTCCTTTATGAACTTGGTAGAAGAATTTTTCCAGATTTGTTATTTTTTTACACAGGCATTTGTTTTACTGTGGTCCCATAATCAGCCTGGTTTTCTCCTGATTTTCAAGTAATTAGTCCACAGTGCAGATTTGTCTGTTTCTAGTGTACCTATCGGTAGTGATATAGGGGAAATGATTAGGTTATGAGTAGTTCATATACAGGAGCCAGAATGTAGTAAATTTAATGTAGGTGCACTCGGGAAGGTAACGTGGGTGAAACTTGAAGAGACATGGGGTACAAGAACAAAGCAGTGGGAGCTGAAATGGGCAAGAGCCTTTGGGTATACCCATGGGAGAACACTTCAGACAAAGCTTCCAATTCCCTCCATCTCTGAACTCGACTGAACTGACATGCAAAGAAACCTTTCAGGGAGTCTTGCAGTTAACGTCCCCAGGTCCCTGGGATACTAGGAATCACAAGCTCTCAGCTAACATTAGAAAAAGCATACACAAGGAGCAATGGCCAGTGTTTTAAAAGATAAAGTCAGGGAAGATGAATCCTAGGCTAGCCATGGGCAAAGCTGATTTTTGGCAAGTTATCTGTATCTGGATTCTTTTCTTCCAGACTCCATTTGGGCCTCCCTAGGTAATTCCTAGACATCATCTGTAGGGAGGCTTTGGGGAAAGATACTGTGTGTATAACAGGACTAACAATATATAAGTGATGCTTTTCTCTACACCTTTGGTTCCAGGGGCATGAATAGCACAGAGGAGTGAAGGTCTCTAGCACCGCTCTGCCAGTATCCTGGGATGAGGCTGTTGCTCGGCAGTTTGTAAGGCTGGGGGTTACAACTCCCTCCCTGTGGGGCAGGGTTGTTGTCACCATGCTGCAGAGCAGTGCTTCAGTTGTTTGTGGTGCCTGGCAGCTGGTACATGACTCTCTGCTCAGATATGGAGGCGATGTCTTGCTCTCCAGGCCATTCTGTTAAGTGAGAAGCTGTTTTAAGGCAGCACACCTTCCTAGGGACAGTCTTGAGGTCTGACAGGTTTAGCTAGTACTGAATTCAGCTGCCTGTCCTTGATGCTGTTATTACTACTCTCAGCAGGTTCTATGGGCTTCTGAATGAAGTGGAGAAGCACAAGTAATTCACCAGTAAGCCCCGATTCTAGACACTCTCTAACTGTGTGGGCTGACTTGTGTGGAAGAGTGGTACTTACTTAAATCTCATTGGTTTCAACATAAAAGTGCAAGTGAGATCCATTGATTACTTCTGTATTCAGGGTTATCTTTAGATGAGAGAAATGAAATGCCTCCTAAGAATCTCTCGATAGCCGTTATTTGGCATGTTTTATCATTCATTTAATATCAGAAACACTTGTTTGCATAGATGTCAATCAAGTTAAACTGTCATGCACTGTAGTACCCCGGCATTTGTGCACTGAAAAGAATGTAATGAATGTCTGCTTGAAGAAATTGGTGACAGTACCTCATTTTCACAGCTTTTGGCATATGTAGAATATAGATGGACCTGAGACATTTGAACTGTCTGCTCAATTTATTGTGCATACCAGTGTCTCTTTGATGAAATAGTATGAGGTGATTTTGAAATGTGCCTTGAAATATGCCTGAAGTAATTAGTGCATAACAAGTTAGAATAATTGATTATATCTGAGGCAAACCAAGAGTTGTGAATAGTGGTAAATGTGTGAATCACTACATAAGTGTTTGCTATGGAAAAGGAATACAACATTCATGCTCTCAGCACATACGTCCTGATGAAGTTTAATTTGAATTTGAAGTTATCCCACTTCTTGTATGTGCAGAAGCCCTGGCATTCGTTTTTGGAATAAGTTTATTAGAATTCAGTTGCTTGACACATGTTTAGAAGGTGAGAGTTATCCTCCGATGCAAAGTTCCCTATCATTTCACAGCTTTATGATGAGAATCTTTTTGCTCCTGTCAAAACTCTAAGAAGACTGCACTGAAAGTGGATTTTGGCATAACCTGGCCTACAGTTGTTGGGCAATGCATTGGCTGAAGTTAAAAGCTGGTTGACTGTGAGTAGAAGATTGTCTTGTAGAACCAGGAACTAGCAAGATGTCCTGATCTCTGCATAAATATAATGAAAGAAATTATGATAATGAGGTATTACTGTGGCCAGTTCTAATATCAGCACTCAAAAAAACCCAACCAACCAACCAAAAAAGGATGAGTTTATAAAAGAAGCAGCATGTAATTATGTGAAAGTTTGGGAAGTCTAGCAGTGAAAGGGAACAGAAGTTACGCAGGTTATCACAAAACCAGAGGTAGTGCCCATGCAGTTGTGCACATGTTTTCTGGGCTCTCAGTATGGAGCCAGGGTTAGAAGAATGCTGTAATAGCAGATTTATGGAATGTAGTAGATTATGCATAGCATAAATAAAGCACCGCAGGGGTAATTTGAAGTTGGAGAGGTACATGCAGGGATTTGGTTGCTTTTCTAATACTTCAAGTGCGTATCTCAAAAAGTTCAATGTCTTTCAAAAAGTCACTTCTGATTGAGACAGAATTACGGGCTTGGTGCAGAGATCTGAGCTTGTGCCCTATGTCAGGCATGAAATCTGTCTGAGTAGTTGTAATAATGGCTTTTAATTTAAATACATTAATGTGGCCAAATTCGTGATGATTTTAATGCTTAACTTTCAAGGATGTTCTTCTTGCTGATGTCTGTGATTCCTAGCAGGGAAGAGCCCACTCTCATTAGCGTATGCCTGTTGTGGCAACTCAGCTTTCTGTTGGCAAGTGTGTTTGCTTAAACACAACTGAACTGTAGGTACAGACAGCATTAAAAATCAGCATTCCTGGCTTTATTGCCCAGATGACTCTGAAAGTTTGTTTTATGAAAAAAATTTATTCTGATATCTGTCTGGTTTTCTAGAGAGGAACTTGATCTAGATAAAATAACAGTTGTGAAACACTTCAAAATACTCTTACTAGAGACAGCTTTTAGGATATATAGCAGACAATTTAGTTGAACTTGTGATGTGCTTTAGCTAATTAAGTCCCATTCATATTGTCATAGTAAGGTGAATGGAAGTGAAATTTGTGTGGTTTTGGAGTATTGTGTAGGGTTTTAATAGCATTAGAGTTTGGCACTTGAGGGAGAAGTTTTTTATTTGTTCTTACATGAAGACACCAATGAATATACACAGCTGTATTTTGGAGAAGTAGTGTGACTTTCACCTATCACCCTCTTCTTCTGTCTCTCTTAGGTGGGTGGCTTATGAGAACCCTGAGTTTACAGGGGAGCAGTACATACTGTCTAAAGGGATGTATCCCAGCGCTGAGGCATGGGGGGGAAAGAATTGCAAAATATCTTCAGTTCAACCCATCATTATGGTAAGGAGTTAATTTTATACCTGTTTTGCAAGTTTCTCTGAAGTATTTGGAGCTATACTTTCTCTATCAGATTCAGTTTAATTACATTCTTTAAACAATAGCTGAGTAAACTTCTGTGGTTATATCATTGCTTAAAATACTTATTTTGTTTTGTTTTGTTTTTTTTTTTTTTCCCCTCCAACCTTTTGCAGGATATCGTTGGAAGCAAAAGGGGTAAAGTCAAGGTAAGATACTTAGTTAAGTGCGTGAAACATACTGTGTAGTGTCCATAGCATGCATAAGTGAAGAAATGGCTTTTTGGCCAGCGTAACACCCAGGTATACAGGGTTGACTAGTTGGGCAAAGAGTTGGCCTGCGGGTCGAGAACTGCAGATGAAGGAAGGCTGCTTTCCAAACCTCTGCAATGAGGCACATTAAGGTTCAGGGAAGGTGGGATTTAATACACAGTTGTCATCAGTACTTTTTCAGGGCACAGCCCGGTATTTTGGTTCAACAAGTGAGCTATTTTGGGCTATCAGTAATTATTCTGAGGAGCTGGAGTCTGCAGCCTTCTATGTGGAGGTGCAAATCCTTGGATTCTCTTGCTGAGGTGAGGGGTTTGCAAGTTAGGTGTTGTTCATAGTACAGCAGTGACTTAATTCCTTTTGAACCTACTTCTTTGGTTAACGGTTCTGCTGCTGGTGGTTGCATTTTAAGGGAATCTTGTTCTCTCACTAGTACTGCTGAGCTGTGTTTAAAAGTTAATATCTGTGTCAGTAACTAAGGTAAGGAAATGACAGGGAGAACTTGTCTGTTCGATGAGCTGACAGTTTTATGTTGGACTGTTGGCTATGCGCAAGTATTAATATATAGTTTCGACAGCGAAACTAATGGGCAGCTTTTTTTTTTCATTTTTTTTGTAATTCTGAATCTTTTCATGTTTGTCCTGGTACAAAGTTACTTTTATTTTGATGTCAGTCAAAATGATAATTATGTCATGTAACTAAAAACTAGGGAGAAAAGTCTTGCGGTCTCATTTTACTTCTTGATCAGTGGTGTGCCTCACTGGAATCTCCTGCATAGGCAGGAATATGGGGAATAAAAATCTCAAAGCTGCTTATTTTCAGCCAGGTGCATGAAAAATTATTTGCATCTATACATCATGTGCCTATTAAGACCTTATCCTAAGGAAGCAAAGAAGTAATGGCTTGTAGTCAACAGACTGCATCCCTCATCAGCATGTTCCTCTTTGGAGAACACTGTATGTGCCCACACTTGCAGCTCTCTGAAGAGTAAATACAGCTGGTAGGCATGTGATAATGTGAATGACTTCTGTGTGATCAGAGTTAATTATCCTCTAACCGAATTAGCAGGTTTGCTGCTTGAGTTTTGTTGGGTTGTTTTTTGGGTTTTTGTTGGTTTTGGGCTTTTTTAATAAGGACGAAACACTCTGGATAATGTATTCTCCCTTGCACTTGGAGCAGAGAAAGGCAAACTGATGTGAGTGTGACTATAGCTGTAACAGGCATACAAAACCTGTTTACCTCGGGAATGTATACCATGCCTGTTGGCACACTGTCTGAGTCCTTTGCCAAGATTATGCACCATTTCTGTTCTGAGAGACAGATAGTTTTAGTATTTATTGGTTGCTTGGTTTTTGTGAGAAGAGCATGTGTTTTGAAGGTTAAATGGATTAATAATCTAAAAACCTTTTATAGCCCTGTACTAAACATGTGCCTCTTCTGGCCATTCTGTGGGAATTTAAAATTCTTCTTCAGCAGATAGCCCACCAACACTTTGTTAGTGTTGTTTTAATTGTTTTGTGTGTTACTAAGTAATTTACATCCAGAAGTAATTTTTGGTATTATTACATTGCTGTCTTGAACAAGGACTGCAACACTGAAGAGGCAACAAAAAATGGATGTAACTGAGGTGGTTTAAGTCTGTTTTAAAATAAATACAAAAATAACAGTAGGGATGTGTTACTGAACATTGAAGAATTTATTTGTTTTAAATATGTTTAAACCTTTTTATAGGTCCAGTTATTTTCAGAGCCTGAATTCAAAGGTAACTGCCAAATATTTGAAAGAAGTGTGAGATGCATTGATTCATTTGCTGTGAAGTCTTCAAAAATTTTAGATGGCAGGTAAGCTATATTTAATGAATATTGCAAAATCACTAAAATGGTAGAAGTTTTAAAAAAGCAACCAGATTTCTAACACCTGAAGTAGTTTCCCTTAAGGGGACTTAAAAAGAGCAAAGCTTTGCAGTTTACACATTAATCTTTAGCTTGTCAGGACAAAACTTTGTAAGTGTTTTTTCCCACAGCTCTCGCTAAAGACTGAGACACTCTAGCATTCTGCTGCTTGCACAGATTTCTTAAGAGGCAATTCTTCTTCCTGCAGCTGCATAGTGTATGACCAGGAAGAATTCTCTGGTAACCAGTATGTGTTAGAAGAAGGAATCTATCCTGATCTGATGGCGATGGGTTGTTCACCCCAAGCAGTTCTGAGATCTTTACGGATTATAAGTACTGTAAGTAAAGCTATTAAACATATTGTAAAGATAAGTACACTGTTGACTCTGACCTTCCAGCAGTAAAAATACTGGGGACATACAGACTTCAGAGGAGCGTTTTCATGTTTTTGTTATTTTTCTTTGGTTGTTTTATTTCTTCCATGCAGTAGCATTTCAATGTTCTAACAGCAGTCAAGTTTTTGGGAGCTCTGTGCTGCTTTTGCAAATAAGAGCATTATAAAAGGATGTTGGTAAAAAGAGTCAAGGGTGTATCAGATTGGTTATTTCCCAGTAGAAGAGACTGCTTAGACTGAGTTGAGAAATGCTAGTAAGACACTGAAAAGTAGTATCTGTACTGCAGAGCTTGGGTTTTATGCATATTTAAAAAGCACACTTAAATAAGCAACTTTACATGAAATACATGTAATTATAAAACACTGTTGCTATCATCAGAGAAACAATGTGAGTTAATCACAAAATGATGCACCCTTCTAGATGAAGTAAAGCAACGCCCAGTGCCATTTGCCAAAATCAGACAATGTTGTTGTTGTGTGGTGTATGGAAACTGAACAACATTTACATATTTGTAACTCTGCAGTGGTGAGGAACGAGTTTGCTCAAGCCTATAACCAATCATTACAATGGATAACTTAGGGAATCTGCAAGTATCTTTTAAGATCTAAGTAATTACTAGCAAAATGTGGTCAAGAATCCAGGAACTTCTGGCAATATGAAGAGATGGTGCTCATTTTAAAAAAAAAAAAGGAGGAGTACACTATTGACTCCCTTCTTTGAATTTGGAAACTCTGTTGCACTCCACTGTAATTTTGGTAACCTGTCAGTGATGTAGCAGTTGACGAAGGAGAGCTAAAATGTGTCATCCTCTTTCATGTCTTTGGAGCATTTTGATGTGCAGTGTAAACAAACATCTGCAGCAAGTATGTCTGCTTTCTAAACTATTTGGCTGTCCAGTAGACAGATCCTATTGAAACAACAGAAGTGTTTCTAGCCACGCTTGGTGAGTGATCACCAGGAATTAAAATAGGTTCTTTTGCACATGCAAGTATTGAGTTCTTGGATCTGCAAGGATCAGCTTGCTTTTTGGAATATTTATTATTTGTGACAGAGTGTTGTGTTAAAACAGCCAAATGACAGTTCTGTATCTCTAAGTTCTTGTAACTTCATAAGCTTGTTCTAGCCCTGCGATTTGTCACACTTTGGACAGTAGCATGGAGCTGTGCCTGCAAGTCACGTGCTGCTGCTTCCTTCTTCAGAGGCTTACTACCTGCAGAGGAAGATGGGTTGCTTTGCTCAGCCATATATTAGCAAACAAGAATACAGAGAATAAGAAGTGAAGAGCAAATGATCACATTATAATGTTCATTTTTAATAATTTCACAAAAAATTGAAGCTTACTATTCTAGATACCAGTATCTGTTTTCACCGGTCAGATTTCTTTTCGGACTGTTTGATTTGGCAGTGCCAGTCTTAATTCCTCCCTACCATCTGCCATTCCCATAACTTTTCTCTCATGATTTTTCTGTGACATTGCTATACAAGAAGAACTTTTGCTGTTTTGCCACGTTATTGTACTTACCTAGTTTAACTTCTCTTTGCAGGGATCCATTTCTAAGGGACCATAAAAAAAGGAAATGAAAGGGTTATTTGATAAACTTGGAAGTGAGAGTTAAAAGGGCTTTTGTTCTTAAGCTTGAAGACTTTATTTTTTTATGCCAGTGTATCTTTGCTTGATTGAGCTTGCTTTGTATGCTCCATGTGGTTGTGCTGCAGATAGAAAATAGCCTTTTTCCTTCTTGAAGTTGCTACGTGTTCTTTTTCCTGAACATACTATAAAAACAACTGTGAATGTGGTTCAACAGTCAATAACTTTAACAGTCATGCTGCAATACTTTTTAATGAGCAACTCTGTGAAATAACTAAATGTAGATGTACAGGAGCACCAGCTTCATACAGTGCAGTACATGGCAAGTACTGAAGGAAGACTTGCGAGCTGATCTTGCACGTCTCTCTGTGTGGCATTTTATATAAACGTTGCTGCTGAATCTAAAAAATGCCCAGAGTGAAAGGTGTGGCAGAAAATTGGAGGATTTCCTTTTTTTCCTGTGTTTTCTTTCTAAGTAGATTATTTCTGAAGCATTGCGTATGGCTCAAGGGCTGCTGGCAGACCAGTTGCATGTCTCAGGTCTGTCAAAGGACTGAGGGGTGAGAGACGCTGGGATACAATCACAGTGCCGCTTTTCCTGTTGGGTTTTTTAGCTGTGATGACACATCGACATTCTAACTGGTGTTAACCTTTTGTGGTGGGAATGAGTGTAGTCTGATTTTGAAGCAAGCTGAAAGCTTCTCCTGGCATTTTCTGCAGCCAAGCAGCATGCACGCCATCAGGAAGCACAGCTCAGCTCCTGTGCAATAACCTGGACTGCTGTGGAGATAATGGTGACACTTGTGCAATGTTGTCATCCGGGCCCTTAAACATCAAAAGGAAGATTAAAGAGGAGTTTAAGCACTGTCTAGAAATCAGTAGACATGAGGTCTTGCCTAACAGAGTCGCTTGGAAGCACAGATATCCGCTGCCGTGCCTGCTCGGAGCCGCCTCTGCCTCCAAGGGCCTGGTTCCGTGCCTGAGGCCAGGTGGGAGTCTGTCAAGACCTGGTGTCATGTCAGGTGTTCCTGATCTAGTGGATGTGTTTTGGGCATGCTGAACCTATGCTGGCAGGAAGGAGCTCTTCGGGCTGTGGTGTTGGTTTTATGTAGTTGTTGCTGGAAGACATGCAAGAAAGGGAGTGGCAGGGTCATTTCTGTTTGAGTGTCAACTGCAACTCCAGGACACTTGGGCTTAATTGACTTTACCTTGAGGGATTTCAAACCCTTACGTGCCAGCTTCCAGGAGAAGGCCTTAATTGTGAGAGGTTTATTTCCAGTCCTCTACAGATACCTTGCCACATGGAAGAGCCCAGGGTTAGTTATCCAGAAGATGTTTAAAATGGATTCAGTGATGCAGGGAGCTTCATGTGGGGAAAATCCCTTTGACACCAGAAGTGCTTTGACAGAGGAAAAAGAATCATCTGCCCATGGCAATTTGGAGGATTCAGATGTTACAGTACTTGTTTGAGTCATGAGTTTCACCTCAGAAATATAAATCTTGAAGCTTTTGTCTAGTTGGAGATTAATGTTGCCATAACCTGCTGTAAGAGTTAAAAATGAGAGTAGTAAGCGATAAGCAGTGCTGACAAGGCTCTCATAATTTGAAGCTGTAGAAGTCCATTTTGTCTTACTATGTGTTCAGGTCTGAAGGTGAAAATGCCTACAATGAGTGGGGGTTTAGTGCATTACAGGAGGGAGATGGCATTAATTAAAAAAAAAAAAAAAAAGCCCACAAGAATCAACCACAGAGATATTTGTGTGTAACTTAAGGAAATTTTATGTTTCATGAAAGCAGATCATTTGTGTGTTTTGTGTAAGGGCTTTTTATTACTTGCTAAATTTCTTTTAAGTAACCTGTTGCAGAGCAAAAACATTATTCAAGGTCTTTGATCTTAAACAGTCAAGAGGAAACTTCTAAAATAAAAGGGCTGCATGGAGTTATGGTGTTCACAGCCACCATCAGGAGTTCCAACATCCTATAAAAGTGCTTCTCTTCCTTTTGCAGGAGCTGTCTGAGCCGTGCATAGCTCTTTATGAAAAGGTGGGTTTCCAGGGAAAGAAAATGGAATTCACTACAGAAATTTTAAATCTCCAGTTCCTGGGATACAATCCTCGAATAGCTTCGGTTCAAGTTCTTGGTGGCATGTAAGTTTAAAATCACTTATTGATTCTTTAGAATTATATGCTTATTCAGCAGAAAAGCTACAGGCACTAGAAGTCAGGGACTATAAAATTATGCACTGCAGCCATTGCAGTATTTTTAATGCAGTTTGTTCTTTACAGAACCTTTTCTCACCCTGTATCAACAACATCTTATCACTGACTGTTGCCATGTGCTAGAGGTTGAAATGAATTTGAATAAAGCTCCCAAGGAAACTCATGTCTTCTCTCATGCCATATTATAAAAGCTAGTTTGCACAGCATCATAAAACCAATCTCTGTGCTCTTGGTTTAGGTCTCAGTCATGAAAAAATCATTCCATTTGTGATCTGTGCCATAAGTGAAAAATGTTTTAACAAGTCTTCACATTCATCCTTTTACCTAGATGTTATGGATACAGTGGTACAGTCAGGTCATGATCTGGTCCTGTTTGGAATCAGTAAATTCTTTTTACTTCAGGGATTGCATCAGACTCTTGATTGTAAATCTAGCTGATAAATTCATTGGCCATTCTTAAGCAGTTGTGTTCTCAAATGTACTTTTGACAATGATGTAAAAAGTAGTCTGTGATGTCTTAAAACTGTCTGGAAGCATTTTAAAAACTACTGTGCTACCTTCTTCCAGTGTTCCAGCAGATCTGCTAAGTTTCTCTTTTTGTTTTTGCTGTTGTTAACCTCTAACTCCAAGACACTTGTCCCAAGTATATGGTCAAGTTTTTTCTAACTTCAAGAATGTGCCTTTTTATTAACTATAGATCCATATTACTGTTGCTTTGCATTTAAATGTGTTCTTTTGAAGATGTAAATTTCCAAGCTGTGTGCTAGAGAGATGTGGTTGGATAGCTTAAGACTGCCCTCAAGTGGATAGCTAATACCAGGTCTGTAGGGCAAACCGTATTCCCCACGTGGAAAAGCTGAGGGAAGGGTTTCCTTAGCCCACCGAGCTGAAGTTGGAAACATAAAGGTCATAAGAAAAGGTCTGTGCTCTGTATTCTTAAGTCTCCTGAGATTTCAGTATCTTTCACCATAACTACAACATAGTTGATTGTCACTTCTCATAACATGAAGTCAAACATCAAGTTGCATCTTTGCCAAGAACACTGTTGTGGTGATTGCAGGTAATGGAGTCTTGATTTGTCTGTGTTTCCTATCTGATGAGTATCCATCTTTCTGCTTGATCACTGGAAATGTATAGAGTGTGATAGGAAAATTCTAATTTCCTTATAGCAGCAACTGCTGCTGAAATGTGTCAAAACACAGGTTTCAGAGTGTCCTTGCCCCTACTGCCTCCCTTATTGAAGGAGTTTTTGTCTTTTCTTCCTTTGCTGAGACATCCATTTATAATTTTCTTAATTTCATGCCTGGGAATAGATGTGTATTAGTCTGTGGAAAAGCACCAAGATTAATCTGGGTGTGCTGCTTCTGGATATAGATGTCTACTGACCAGTCAGAGGAAGGGAGGTAGAAGAAGAAGAGTGTGCATATTGGGTGTTTATGTACTCAAAAGTCTATGGCTCTTGGACAGTCTCAGCAAATCGGTGTGATAAAACTCAGCAAATTGCACTATACTGCAGCCTATTTCAAAGCAGAGTTGTAATTCACTGTCCACACCAATAGTACAGAAACAGAAGTCAGGTTCTGATAGATTACTCTCAATGTCATTGTAAACATCGTTGGATAGGGAATGCTAAACAAAATCTCTCTATATGCTTTTTCTATCTCTCTTTCTCTCTCTCTTTTTTCTTTTTTTCCTTTTCAGATATTTAGAAAGAAGAAAGGTGTTCTGAAATAAAACCTCTATCAAAATACCCTAGAGAACTTCACCCTTTTGCAGTTCCAGTATTTGTTGCTTTCTGCGTCCTTAGTAGTTCTTCCCCACATAGGTCAAGCCTGTCCAAATTAACGTACACAGAACTACTGGTTCTCCATATGCACTATCTAGCGTATGCAGCCTGTGCAGTGTATGCATATATCCTCCTTGAGAAGTCATGGTACCTCCTGAAAGAAGATGACATTTAAAAGTTGGGTTCTCCCTTTAAGGCAAGAAAATGCTTTATTTCATTCACCTTGGAATTTTTAAATAACAGGACCTTAAAATGTGAACTCCAGTGTACTCTTAATGCGGCTGATCTAAATCAGAATGTGGCTTTATTGTTTTTGAAGACCTGTTAAAAAGAAGGTTGTTGGCTTTCCATAGCTAAACACTACTACTTTGTGGGACAGATTTCTCTTATACCTGTTTATTGATTCTAAAGCAGTATTTGGCAGTAAAAGCAACCTGTCTTTTTTTTTCCTCTCATAGATGGGTAATTTTTGAGCACAGTAACTACAGAGGGCGTCAGATGTTGTTATCACCGAATGAAA
The DNA here is from genome assembly GCF_000691845.1 of Merops nubicus. Classification (NCBI taxonomy): domain Eukaryota; kingdom Metazoa; phylum Chordata; class Aves; order Coraciiformes; family Meropidae; genus Merops; species Merops nubicus. Next base: position 36,146 of record NW_008610650.1, on the reverse strand, counting down.
TTGCAGATTGGTATAAAGTGAGTGGCTATTGTCAGATAGGTTCTCTGAGACCTTTGCTGCAGGTGAGTAGCCTCTGACATGAGATGGTCAAACAATAGTTTATATTTTATAATGGGCTTGGGGGGATACTACACAGCTGAAAGCGATCTTACAGTCTTGATGTGTCTCAAGCTTCAACAATGGCAGCTGCATACACTTGAGTTTTGGTTGTAATAAAAGCTGTTTGATTATGCTGTGTGGCTTTGCAGTTCTGCTGCTTAAACTGTTCATTAAGTATATACTTTAAAGCAAAGTATTGAAGACAGCATATAAGGATTTGCTAAATTATTTTAATAAATAATGTCTGTAACTACTGTATGTAAATTATTTTAAGTTGTTTTATAATTAGCAACCAAACTGGTCACTGGTTGTACTATCTGCATTATTTTTGGAACAACAAGAAAATTGGATGCTTCAATTAGTAGTGATTTTGTGTTGATTCGGGGGAGGGGGGAAGGTCCTTCCCTGCTTATTATTTGGCAGAATCATTTGCAAATCTAATGCAAAACTTATTCTCACGGTGTCCTTTTTATTTTGTTCTATAAATAAGGACCGTGTGATTTGGTCCAGTGCTGCAGCCAGCAGACCTGTAAGCTTTAACATTAGAGGTAGTTGCTGAGCCAGTTTATGGAGGAAGCATCTTTTTCTAATTCCCAGATTGCTGATACCTGCGACCAAGCGTCTTTGCTCGCCGTCCTAGCGGTGTCTTTGCACGGCCTCGGGCAGGGCTGGGAGTCCCGCGTCTGTCTGCCCTGGCTGAGGCTTTGTCCAAGCAGGCATGTCAACCTGCACGAAGCCATAGCGAGGATGTGCAGCACAATACCTGCTGCCAGTGAAACGGGCAGCACTGCACCAGTGCACCCTTAGTGCAAGTTAAGAACGTAATAATACAAGAAGTCAGCAGAGAGAAGTTAGTGCTGCTCTCAAATAAAAATTCTTAGCTTTCTACCACGTGCTGGTCTCAGTTCATAGGAAAACCTAAAACTCTCCATCCAGTGGCAGATTCTCAAAGCTTGGCTTGTCCTAGACATTTGTGGACTTAAGTCTAAAGTTCTCAAATAGAGAAACTGAGCTTTCTGAAAGGAAGGGGGGCACGGGGTTCAGCACTAAACAGCAATCCTGCTCTGGTTAACTTCAGAGCAATGTGTTCTGTGTTGGGCCTGGCTAACAAGTGCTGCTGTTTCCCACAGAAACGCGTGTACTTCAGGCTTCGCAACAAGGAGACAGGAAAATTCATGTCAGCTGATGGAACCTTAGACAATCTGACTCTTATCAGAATACAGGTTGCAGAAGATGCAGACTCTGATGATCAAATATGGGTTTATCAGGATGGATTAATAAAGTGCCAGGTGAGGTTCAAGTTCAATGTGCGTTTTCTCTTTCTGTCTCTAATAGCAGGGTTTTCTGAACTCATTTCCTACTGCATCATCTTAATTTATTTCATAAGCTTATTCTGTTTCAGCTGTAATATATCCTTCTTGCATTTTGGGATTTGCGGGTTTTTTGGATTTCTTTGTTTGTTTTTTTTTTTTTTTTAATTGAACTCTGGCTTTTTCACGTGATAAAAAAGAGTATCATAAAACTAGTTTACATTAAATTGAAATTTTGAGGTTTTAGTTATAATTTACTTTCCCCTTAAAGAGTAGTAGCCTCACCATACAACCAACACCTGAAGATCATTGCCTTGCTCTTCATGAGCCTCCTTCATGCCCTCTTTCTGCACAGTGAAAATATCACAAGTGTCAAAGGCAGAGGAGACCTTGTAAAATGCAGATGCTTCCTGACAATATTTTGAACTCTGCATACCTTGTCGTAGGTCTGCTGGTGTAATGCAGGCTGTATCCTCTTCTGCATTTAGGCTAGCGTAAAGATAAAATCCTGCTCTTCGGGGTTTTGGGGTTTTGTTTGTTTGTTTTCTGACGATCCCTGTATTTGTCAAATTCATCCCTCTTCCGTTCCTCTCTACAAGTTACCAAATGAAGTCCTCCTTTTCTCATAGTCCATAAAACTAATGATGTGCCAATTTTCACTGAGGTGAGCAGAGGTATGCACAGTTCATAATGTTTAAGCATGAACAGTCTTAGGCAGGGAAAGACAGCCAAAGAAAATTAAGTTACTTTAATAATGCTAAGTAGCTTGACTGCACAGAATCATGTGAACTTTTTCTATAGGATTGTATAACTTCAAAGAAGCCATTTATAACTATGTCATCTGTGCTGGAGGGAAGAATCTTACTGTTAATAAGCTAAGGCATTGTTTGGACATGTTTACAGGGCAGCAGTAAAAGAGATTTATGCAGCCAGCAAAATGGCGCAAATTAAGCTAAAACTTCTAATGTAGAATACAGAAATTTTCTCTTTTGACAGTGCCTCTCAAACATGACACTGAAAGTATTCATATCAACACGGTGTGGTCTTATATGGCTTTGGGTAAATGCTCTTGGTTTTTGTCCCCGTCCCTGTCTCACAAAGCATTTTGCCTGTGCATAGAAAATACACGGCTCACGCTGCACAGCAGTCAGGTCACTTAGTTGCAGAGTGCAAGCTGGCAACATGGATCTTCAGGGAGTGAGCTCTTACAGAGCTCTGACACCTCCCTGTTGAATGAAAGTAGATGTATTTTGCACAAAAAGAAAAGGTCTTCACCATATTTTAAAGAGAAAATGAAGCACGTGAGTGGGTGGATCATTGGAAGAAGTCATGCCCATCTTCCTGTAAATTTAGGCCATCTGTCTGACAGAGTCACGGTACCTTGAGGTATGCCTGAGGTTTTCAGGGAAGAGCTGCTTTAAGTGGATGGGATAATCAGGAAGCAGGATGTGGAAGTCATTCTGCTCATTTTGTCAGAAACAGATGTGAACAGCAGGTACGAATTCAGGTCTCCACACTCTTCATTAAGAGTTTCTTGGAGATGGATGAAGTCATGGCCTAGTGGAACTAATGTGTAAGCTCTGAGTCTTCTAACTCCCACTAGAGAACATTTTGCATACAGATGAGAATTTCAGAACTGCTGAACTAAGTTGACTTACTTCAGTTTATCAGTAAGAAGTACTACTTTTTGAAAACCGTGTATTTAATACTTTAGGGCCATATCAACAATGCCAGATGGGTGTTTGTTTAATCGGTCGCTGAAGTCCATTCAGAATTTACAAGTTGGCTTGTGCTGATCTATTGAAAATCACTGTTCACACAGAAAAATGAACTGTAATGTACTACTAATACAGCCTGAATACTCTTTTCAAAGAAGCTTGATTTTTTTTTTGCCAGTTCTTTTTTTAACCATCTGCAGAGTTTTGAAACCAAGTAATACAAATTATTAGGAAAAGAATATAGAACAAAGAAGAAAACATTACTGTAATACACTGTGAAATTCATACACTTGGTGCTGTGCAGTTACGTCCGTTATCTTAAAAGGTTATTGCAGAACTAGAAACAATTAAAGAACAAAAAAAGATCTGCAGAGGAGATGGAGGGCTCCTATGCAAGGATGCAAGGAAGAGAGTAAATAGATGGGATATTTTCCCCTTGCAAAGGGTGAAATTTGGGGGATGAGATGACTTGAAGTCTCTGCAAACATAGCATGGACAAGCCATCCCTTTGAGTAAGAGAGGGGAAGGGATAAAAAGAGCATAAAACAAAACTAGTAGTTGCCTATCTTTTTTTTTTTTTTTTTTTTTTTTTTTTTTTTAATACAAGTAGTTAACGTTTGGAACTGCTTGCCACAGAAGAGTTATGATACAGAAGGGCGTTACATTAATCTCGGGGGGTAGTGACTACCAAATTCACCTATGGGACAGGAACGGTGGGAGTATTAAAGGTCCCAGCTCTGCATGGAAAAGTCTCTGGGCTGGAAATTGCTGTAGACTGGGAGAGTTCACCAGGAACATACTGCATCCAAGAGCAGAGTGAATGTAATCTTCCATGACGTCTGTTATTGTCCACTGCTGGAGGCAGGTGCTAACTGTACCTTCTGATCTGATACAGCATGCTTATATTAATGTTTTTCTGTAGCAGAAAGTATCAGCAGAAAGAAGAACAAAAATAAGTAGTCTTGAGTTTGGGGGAAAAAAATACCTTCATTTAGAAAAAGTGGTTCCTAGATTCTGTTCTCATCTGCTTAAAAAACAGTGGATACTAGAAGTAAAGCTGCTGTGACTAATTGCTGTTGCCTTTCTGGTGGTACAGATGGCAGAGGATTGCTGCTTGACGATTGTTGGAAATCTTATAACTCCTGGCTCTAAACTCGGCCTGTCATTTGAGCGGAATGAAGACAAACAATATTGGCATATTAGTCCCGACGGCAGGATTTATAGCAAGATGAAACCCAAGCTGGTTTTAGATATCAAAGGTAAGCAAATGTGTTATCTCATTACATTGTGTCTTAATCACATGGTATTTACAGTGGGATAAGCACTAAACGTGCCTATAAATTAAGGCTGGTGTTATAGTTACTTTAATCTAGAATCAAAAAGGACATGATTAGCTAGTCTGACCTCCTGAATTATACAGGCCCTAGGACTTCATTCCATTTTTCCTACACAGAGTTTAGTAACTCACAGTACTTGCTTATCTTGTAGTCCCAGTGTCCACTCACTGTAGATATCCCCAGTTAATTTTAGGTGGCACTGGGTGATGTGAATTTAATTATTTAAAATGCTGAAGCAAGAAAAAGCTAGCTTCTCATTAACTTTAATATGTATAGAGCAAATTTTCTTATATAGTAGTTGTAGATGGCAACCGCCAAAGGATATTAGGAAAGCAAGGGCAGGCTGGTCTGCTGATGTGATTAGATGCAAGAAGTTTTCCCATTTGTTTATTAATGGTTGTACCTTTATTGCAAACATGAGATTCTGCCATAGCAGCCTAAGGTCTGTGCACACTTGATGCGTGTTTTACAGCCACTTCTGTCACAGCCGTTGGACTCATGGAGATGCTTTTTCTGAACTTCGGTTTCTTAGTTTTGTAGAAAGTCTGAAAAATCAACAAATGGAATGATTAGCAGAATTGGCATGATCAGATGTTCTCAAATAACTGCATTTACAGGTGGGGGGAGTAATCATTTTCTGTAGCTGTTAATATTTTTAGCTGTTTTAAAATTAATTTGGCATGGATGCTGTGACATTAAGGACAACAATCATAAACACAGTAACAAACAAGCAAACAAAACAAAACCAGAGTGAACAGTCAGCACTTTCAAACTAAAAAGGACAGGGCTATTAGAACAGTGAGAAAGGATCATCTAATGTCTGTAATACAACACTAGCACAAATAGTCACATATTCTCTTTACTCTCATAAAAAGCTAGTGATGATCAATTATAAACCTATCACGAAGCCTCCAGTTCAAGGGAGAGTCTTTAGTCACAGTGGCACTGCACCCTTTTTTCTGAACCCAGTTCCAAGTTGCACCAAACAAGCAGAAATTTTATTATGTTGCCTTGTCTTCAGTTAATCATGTTAAAAGCAATTTTGTGTTCTACATCTATAATCAAAGAACTTCACAGTGGATAGGTCTGGTGATGAAAGTATATTTGCACTCTTACTTAAAAAAAAAAAAAAAAGTGAATCTGTACAGTAAATGTGAAAGAGTAGGTATATTTAGGTTTGAGAAAGCCCATTAGGAACGTGACCCGTTTCTGCCCGTTCTGCCGGTCCATTCTTGACCTCAAATTGGGCATTAATGAATTCTTCAGCAAAGGAATCAGTTGTTAGCTGTGCGGCTACCAATGCCCCCTGGTGGATACACCGGCGTGGCACAAAGCCGTGTCCAGAGCACCGCGCTAGCGAAGCTCATTGTCCCTTGGACAAAACCACACCAAAACAAAACAAAAAAACAAACAAACACAAAAAAAAAAAAAAAAAAAACCTACCTCAACACCCAAACCCGCCTTTTTTTCCCATCATTACATGTTTACATTCTGTCAAGACACCACTTGCGAAATACTTCTGTGCTTGCAGTAACTGAGCTGTGTGGCTAATATTTTTGGTAACAGCTGGTTAGAGGTTTTTTTTTTCTTGTGGGAGTATTTGATGAAGGTATTATCTTCATTTTGCCCTCTTCCTGAAGAACTTCACAAGTATTTGTGCTGTCTGTTTGCTGTATGCTTTTTAGTATTTGCTGGATGATGGCAAAGAGGGAAATGGTGTTGATGTTGATCAGATCTTTCTGATTTGGGACAGTGGCACTAGAAAGCATCCCCCAAACTCTTGAAGTGGAAAACGGCTAAGCTGCTCAAAAAGGCATTTCTGTAAGGCCCTCTGAAATGTGCCAGCCTGTGCAAGACGCCAGGTGCCTAGCGTATTTCTTTCCGAGATCTGCTAGAATCCGTGTTTTGGTTTTGTTACACTCATGCCAAGCTTTCAGCTGCCAGGCTTCTCTTCTGCTCACTCGAGGAGGGTGAGGCTGTCGGGGTGCAGAATGCCAGGCAGTGTCCATAGGAGTGCCCTGGCGCTCTGTAGAAGCGGTTGGCTCAGATGGCTGCTTCCAGTAGGAACACTGCCTGCCAAGGCCGCTGTGCTGCACTCCGTGATGTGGGTGCACGTGTCCTGCACCTGTGCAGCGTGTACTGGAGCTGAGAGGAAAATGTCACTTCTGACTTCTAGCTCCAGTCAAATGTTTCTTTGCTTCTGAGTGTAAGTCAGAACACTATGGTGCCCTTCTGTGGGAACAGGTTTAGCATTGCTTCACGTGAGGACCTTAAAGGCCCTCTGGGAAAGGGTTGTATCTTGTGTTCAGGTATGTTCAGCTGCCACTGGAGACAGCTAGGCATTGGGTGATGTTCTGTGTGGTGACTTGGGATGCAGGATTGCGATGGTGAGGGAGTGAGCAGGTTCCAGACCTTGTCCCTGTTGTGGTCACCCCCCTATTGTTTGTTAGCAGCAGGACTTATTTCATTGGGTAAACATCATCTTTAGAGTGGTGACAGCTGACAGCTGTTGAGGAGAAAGCCATGTGTGACTGCTGGTAAGTGACAGTCCTATAAGAGCTACACCATGACTGTATTGCAGTGTTTCCTTCCTTTCCCATCCAGGCTGGAAAAGCCACGGTACTGAATTGCTGAAGGGGTGGAGAGGGGCAGGCAGGCTCCTTTGTTCCAAAATGAATTCCAAAAGCAGGCGGTGATGAAAATGAGTTTCCCTTTTCAGTGCCCTGGGGAGAAAAGAAATTGTCTACACCAGCACTTATTAGAGTTGCCCTGAAACTGGGAGTACGTGTCTCTTATATCAAGGATAACCTACATACACGCTGCCATCTCTCTTCGCAGGGGGCACACAATATGATTGTGACCATGTTGTTGTCAACGCGGTGAACGAAGAAAAGTTATCGCAGTGTTGGGAGCCACTAGTTGTGTAAACCCAAGTGAGCAAAGATGACGTTTGAATGGGCTGCTGTTCCAGACGCTAGGATTGGCACTGCCATCTCTGGAGGACACAGGATCAACAACCAGAGTTTTGTCTTCTCCTTGCAATTTTAAAAAGAACAAGCAACAGAATGATTTCACCTCTAAGATTATTATCCCTAGAAAAGCTTCAGTATCTAATTTTATTTAATCTTTCACAACTCCACGTGACAGAGAGAGTGGTAGTATGCCTCAGGCTGGAGTGGAAGAGACCCCAGAGAGTTACAGCTGTGTCAGCAAGTAGTTAATCCAGAATAATCAAGCATAATTTTAAATTATTTTTAAAAGTTGAGGTTTTTTTTAATGGAGAGAAGGGCTAAAAAATAGCAAAAGCTTATTTGGTAAAGGACAGGAAAGCAGTGTATATGTGGGTATAGTAGCCTGGACCTACACAGAAATATTCACTACTGGAAATTAATATATTTGTTTCATGGGAACAAACTTACATTTACTGAAAGTTTAAAGGCTGCTAGCATACAGCACATCCAAAGAACTTTGAACTTGTGGCCTCAAGTATAGTTAGTATGCTAACATAGTAAGTCCTAAATTAAGAAAAAATTCTAGATTTTCTGATGTAGCAATGATGTAAATTAGTAGATGTTTGTTAGAAAGAGAGGGCTGGCAAAAGGATGCATTGGAATGTTGAAGAACTTGCCCATTTTCTAGGCTGCCTAACTTTTTGAGTTATGGGTATTTTACTTCTTTGCCAGGTCAAATTTTTACTTTTTTTAAAACAGTTCCAATAAGTGTAGTCTTCCTGAACTCAAAAATCATACAGAAAACCAGGATTCTTAGGCAAAGTATCACTAAAGATGACTGCAACAGCACCTGAGCGCTGCGGTTACTCAGTTTTCAGCCACTGCCTGTTGGGCTTACCGTGGAGAATGAGGCTCCCAAGTACTTCTGGTGATGTTGGAGAGCAATGTCTGGGGAGGGCTGCTGGATCCCAGCTGCTGTTGGGCAGAAGCACCGGGCTGCTGCAGCCAGGGGCACAGCCAAGCGTGCAGAGGAGCCTGTGCCCGGTCACAGGGGCTGTGCCCATTGAAAGTCAGCGTAACTGGTTTAGTAAAGAGCTTGTGAGACGTGCAGACATACCCATGACTGCAGGAGGTTCTTCTGTTGCCCTGCTCTTAACCTGGTTTTGTTAGTTTTCCTTAATAATGTTGACAGAAAGGTAAAATAAAGTCTTGTACTATGCTGCTGTGTTTTGTCCTGGTTGAGACCAGTGTTATTACAAGCTGCTCCTAGGAGCACCCAGGCCTTTGTCTTGCATAGTAAGTCTGTTGAACACGTTCATTACTATTGTATTGCCTCAAAGGATACTGGTGCTTTTACTGGCACCACTCTAGAGGAGATGCCTTACTAATTTGCCTCTGATTGTACAGACCTACAGAAGTTTTGTTGCTCAGAAAGGTGCTGCGTTTAGTTCTTCATAGAAAATGTGTTGTTACTGGTTCCAAAAAGTGGTACTTTGTCATATTGATGTGCCCCTGCTACGTATAATATAGCATTTTACAAATAAATTTAAGTTGGGCAACTTCATATTGAAATTATTTTTGAAGGTAGAAGGTTGCCATTTTACAGTTAGTTATCCTTCTGTCTTGTGCATAATTGCTGTGTGACAATTGACTAATGAGGAGGGAACACGTGGCCCAGAGGCTCTGAGGAATGGATGCATCTCCTGTACAAGCCCATGCTCAGTGCACTTACACGTGGGGCCACAGTACACATGGGTGCTGCTTCTGTCCCCTGGTGGAAACAAGCACTGCATGACAGGCTTTTCCATCACTGGAGCTGCACCACAGTACACGTACAGCTCTCAAGTAAGAGGTTACCACTTTTATTTGATCTACCTGCAGAAATGCAGGGGAAGTCACTCCCTAGCCCATCTCTGGCAAAATGGTACATTAAAGACAGACCAACGGACACGTAACCCCTCAGGCACCACACCCCCAGCAGCAGTGACAGGGGCCACAGCAGGAACAGGGTCTCCTGATTACTGACTAAATCACATCCAGCCTACCTCCATAAACACTGTAGTCAGATGAGTCTGTGCCAGGAGTCAGGCAATTACAATAATTAGCAGTTAGAGGTTGATTTTGTTCCATGCTTGTGCTCAGATTAGTTATGCCCTGTCAAAATTGAAGTACCAGTCTTGAGACAGCAGTCTGGCCACTTCATACAGGAAAAGTTCACACGTTCTGAGAATGAATGATACTGAGTAATATTGTGTACTACTAAAGTTGAACAGAACTAGGAAAGGCCAAAGAAAGAAAGGGCAGCACAAGTTTCTTACGGACAATTAGGTAAGTGTGCCCCACTTAGCTAAAATGTATGGAAAGTGAAAGCCCCAAGATCTACAAACCAAAAATGCTGCCAACTGCGAATGAGGATGTAAGTCACAATGTGGTTTCCATGTAGAAATACCTAAGGGGAGAGAAGCATTTCCTGTCTGTGTATTAAGTTATTAACAGGCACAATATGAAGGAATCAAAGAGGCTTTCCTGAAACAAAACTTTAAAAAAGAATGATGCATTTGTGTGAGCTTTTGAGGAAAAAGTGGTTGCTATGTATCAGTTCCTGTTCAAGTGTAATTTACCAGTGAAGTACTGACTGCCAGCAGAATAATGATTAGAGATACTTTATTTTTTACTAACTACATTGATCACTGTTTTTCCCCGTGCATGTCCTCCTTCCAATTTCAGAAAGGCCTTTGGAACTTCAGAAAATGAGAAGACTTCATCAATTACTGGTTGAATCTACAAAATAAAGAAAAAGTTTATCACCATAACATTTCAAAACTGTATGAAGACAGGGTTGAGGTTTTTTTCTTTTTAACAGTATTTAGGGCAAGAGTTGCCTAGTGATGCAGTCACTAGCTTTTAACTTTTTTCAGGGACCCTTCCCTCTCTGTGCACAAGGTGTTCTGCTGCTCTTTGCCCAAGTTTTGAAACCTCTTTACTAGCATAGTTTGGAGCTCTCACTTAGGACTCTTCACAATAAAGTCACAGCACAGGGCTCTAGCTTCTAAGTCTATAATGCGGTTCAACCTTTTTTTGTCCACAATGATTCACTGAGGAAAAAGAGAAGTAAAAGGAAAAAAATTTTCTTCCACTGAGAAAAAAGGTCAGATGTTGCAAAGATACCCATGCATCTAGTGTCTACGTGCATCAGTACATGGCTCAGTACCCTTAAAAGACTTGGCCACCAATAGAGTATAAAAGAAAGCCCACAAGTATCTGTTGCTGAGTCATTTAGATACACTTGAAAACCCAGCCACTGTATGTTCCAACAGGCATACATCATTAAACCCAGCTTGCATTGACTGCTATTCTGGCATTAATTTTGTAGAGTAGTCTCCTGGATTGTTTAAGACTCATTTCTTAATAACAGAGGTGAAATTAGCTTATTCGCTGTTCCCATTAACTAAGGAGCCTGAAAACCCTCTGAGCATTTTATTTAGATGTCCTAGTGTACTGACAGAGGCAGAGAAATCCCAGCTGCTTCTGAAAAATACTTGGTCCAACAGAATCTGTGTACAGCAGTGACAACAGAACCTACCTACCCTGGAGGTTGGTCTTACCTTGTGTCCCCTAACACCAGCCCAATACATGTTCTCGCACTGATGAACTGATCCTAATCATCTTGCCAGAGAAATACATGAACAGTAGATGAGTCTGAAGCTAGCTCTTGCCATGAAGTTTCTATTTACTGTGCTAGAAAAAGACCATTGTTACTTGTGGCAGTGAAAAATATCTTCAGGATTTTTCCTCACAGCTACTAGCATGCACACTGCCTTGTTGAATACTCTAGAACTGGTAACTGCCCTCTCCTGTTAGGACATGAATCTTACTAAATAGAAGGGGAACAACAGCAACAGGGACACAAGGAATTTGCCAGGATCAGCCCAGTGCTGTCTTTCAAAAGGCTTGCTCACTTTCACCAGAGGGCAAGTGGGGTGTGCACTCATTCATACTGCTTAGAAGGTAACCATGCAGCTCTGCTGAGGAAACCAAGCTCTGTTCCTTTCATTCACACATTTTCCAAGGAGCAGCACTGACCACCCAGCATCCTCCTAAGAACACAATAAATGCAGCATCTGATACTCATCTGTACTCATGTAGGTCCTTTTCTCAACTCTCTTGCTTTTTTTCCTTTATTCATACACAGTGCCTTACCTTTGAGTCTATTCATTGCACTAAAATAACTACTGGTTTTGCTTTGATGCTGATGGTTATCCCAAGGCATTGGTAATCTATTACATTGCAGTATCTACTAATCTTGTCACTAGATTTGCCTTTTTTTTTTTTGGTCAAGGCTTGTTTAGCAGTAGTGGGAAAGTGTACATGACAGAAAAGTAGGAATGAGTGAATCCCCCCTGAAGCAGCCAAATCACTATGAGAACAACGCTGCAAACATATTCACTAAGTGCCTGAAATTTGCCATGCTGCAGTTTCTTTCCCCTGTTCTGCCAGGACAATCTCTGTAAACAAACCTCTAGTAAAGTGAGTAGTAACAGCAGAGAAGCCATAAAGATACTGTATAGCACTTTCTTCTGCTCAACTTGGGGAAGAAACGGGAGGCATGAACAATCAAAACAAAACTGTATTTGGTCAGCATCCAGCACAGAGTGGAAATGTTGTTTCGGGCATCAGCAGTCAGGGACACGGACCGAGGGCGGCAAAAACCACGAGACAATGGCTTTGGGTAAACTGAGCATCTGAGTAAACAGCAGCTGCTGTGACAATCGGCAGGAGGAACGTGCTGCTGATCAGTCGTGACTGTTTTGAGGAACACCAGCCCTTGCTTTCATAGCAGAAGCCTGGGAAAAAATTCAGTAACCCTGTCAAGCCAAGCACCAGTGCAGCACTTGCACAAGAAGTTATTGTTAATGGCGGTTACGTACAGTGCTTCAGTTCAGAAAAAAAAAAAATACGGAAACTCAGCCTGCTGGACCCTAGCAGGGCAAGAGGCTGGTGGGAGGGAAAGGGCAGTTCAGGGAAGAAAGTAGGGCAGTGGCACAGGGATGTGAAGCACAAGGGATTCCAGGGAAATGTAGAAGTTCTGTTCAGACACCTGCAGCAACTGAGAAAAAATGAAGACGACCCTTCAATGTTCTGCTACCTGCAGTCACTTACTGTTGGCTGCAGAACGAGGTATGTTATGTCCTCAGCCTGTCAGGTCAAGTTCAAAGCATCGCATTTGAAAAGTGGTGACACAGGGGTTCAGAGGAGCCCTGAATTCAGCCTCACAGCTGAAAACACTGCGTACTGCACCCACCACACGCTCAAAGCCCAGCTGCTACATTGATGTAACCTCTAGCTCCATTTAAATGCCAGCTTTAGGCAGTGCTATAGAGAGACATGAATACTAAATTGATGATCCCGACAATCTAGAGCATTAAACATTTTATCTGGCTGGCTGGTCCATCCCATTGTTTGCATAACCCTGAAAGGGCTGACCATGTTGCAGCACAGTGATTCACTCAGCCTTTACCATAATCCACTGACTAAGATAAAATTTCTTCCTGTGAACAGACAAACAAGTAGGGGAGCGTCTGCTGTTTGTTGAATGTGTGATAATAAATGGAGATTAACTGGATAATAGAAACACTGCCTATTTACAGCCACGCGTCAGTTCCTTGCCAGAGGACACCTATTTGTTCAGGGAAAAGGGATTAAACTAAAGTCTGTGAGAGAAAGGATAACATGCACCCGCATTGAAATCTTTATCTGAAAATAGATTGAGCCTGAAAGGTATTTTCTTCCTCTTCATTCACTCTGATGCAGGGCACACTACAGAAATGAATCTCAGGTCTCTTGAACTGAACTCATGTGTTTGGAAAAACAGAAAGAGCAATTGCTGATGCTGCTGAAGGCTGTTCTGCACAGAGCCCCAGGAGCGGCCCAGCCAGCCCAGCTCCAAGCGCAGCAGGCGGCACGCAG